>NW_026732743.1:0-55000 GCF_028476545.2 Physella acuta | reverse complement strand
TCTACTCACACCTGTCCTTGTCAGGCACTCAGAGAGCTTCATTAAAAAATTTAATTGAAGGAGCTGAAACTGAATCAATGCACAGGTTGTAAATCATGGGTTAAATATGTTGAAAGCTTTCGCGTAATAAGTTCGCCGGGAACACAGAACAGGGTAAACAAACGCATCTATTTACGTATTCACTTATGTACATTGAAATTAGGAAGTAAACAAGTGTAGCTCCTAACTTTCATCTTCTTCTTCTTGGCTCTAAATTGTATAGAAGAGATCTCCTCCAATACTATTAAGTATTACGTGTCAGCTTGTTATGCGCCTGCGACAAGACAGCAGTTGTTGATTTTGGAGTTGTTTCCCCTAGATGGGCTGCTGTCTCCCATTATCAAGTTTCATCTGCCGAGGGGTTCGAACTCAGGACATCAGTTGTCTTAGCATCCATGAGCTTTACCGACCCGACCACGCCGACCCCTAACTACTTATGTTTTTGGATTTGTACATAGAAATAAGGAAATTAACAACCACAATACTTTAAAAATTCCTTCTCATACATAAACAAGAGTTAATTTATAACATAAAAGACAAGCAATCTCTCGTAAGTAGTCCTGTTTCCACAATAAATGAAATTCTATTATTTGAATCTTAGTTGTGGTACATTTGTTTTATTTTATAAATTCTTGATAATCCCAGTGAAGAGAGAAGTTGATGTTTTCATATTACTCGTTTTATAAGTTTTTATCTGATATCATTTAAATGCAAAGAAACCCTGAACAACGACACCCCTAGACTGGTGTCTCACAACGACACCCCTAGACTGGTGTCTCACAACACCCCTAGACTGGTGTCTCACAACACCCCTAGACTGGTGTCTCACAACACCCCGAGACTGGTGTCTCACAACACCCCTATACTGGTTTCTCACAACGACACCCCTCACAACGACACCCTTAGACTGTGTCTCACAACGACACCCTTAGACTGTGTCTCACAACGACACCCTTAGACTGTGTCTCACAACGACACCCCTAGACTGGTGTCTAACAACGACACCCCTTGACTGGTGTCTGCACAACGACACCCCTAGACTGGTGTCTCACAACGACACCCCCAGACTAGTGTCTCACAACGACACCCCTAGACTAGTGTCTCACAACGACACCCCTAGACTGGTGTGTCACAACGACACCCCTAGACTGGTGTCTCACAACGACACCCCTAGACTAGTGTCTCACATCGACACCCCTAGACTGGTGTCCCACAACGACACCCCTAGACTGGTGTCTGCACAACGACACCCCTAGACTGGTGTCTGCACAACGACACCCCTAGACTAGTGTCTAACAACGACACCCCTAGATTGATGTCTGCACAACGACACCCCTAGACTGGTGTCTAACAACGACACCCCTAGACTGGTGTCTCACAACGACACCCCTAGACTGGTGTCTCACAACGACACCCCTAGACTGGTGTCTCACAACGACACCCCTAGACTGGTGTCTCACAACGACACCCCTAGACTGGTGTGTCACAACGACACCCCTAGATTGATGTCTCACAACACCCCTAGACTGGTGTCTGCACAACGACACCCCTAGACTGGTGTCTGCACAACGACACCCCTAGACTAGTGTCTAACAACGACACCCCTAGATTGATGTCTGCACAACGACACCCCTAGACTGGTGTCTAACAACGACACCCCTAGACTGGTGTCTCACAACGACACCCCTAGACTGGTGTCTCACAACGACACCCCTAGACTGGTGTCTCACAACGACACCCCTAGACTGGTGTCTAACAACGACACCCCTAGACTGGTGTCTCACAACGACACCCCTAGACTGGTGTCTCACAACGACACCCCTAGACTGGTGTGTCACAACGACACCCCTAGATTGATGTCTCACAACACCCCTAGACTGGTGTCTGCACAACGACACCCCTAGACTGGTGTCTCACAACGACACCCCTAGACTGGTGTCTCACAACGACACCCCTAGACTGGTGTCTAACAACGACACCCCTAGACTGGTGTCTCACAACGACACCCCTAGACTGGTGTCTCACAACGACACCCCTAGACTGGTGTCTCACAACGACACCCCTAGATTGGTGTGTCACAACGACACCCCTAGATTGATGTCTCACAACACCCCTAGACTGGTGTCTGCACAACGACACCCCTAGACTGGTGTCTAACAACGACAATATGAAGAGCTTAGTTTACAACGACACCCCTAGACTAGTGTCTACACAACGACACAAGAATGTGTCTCACAACACGATATGAAGACGTTTGTTTACCACGACACCCCGGACCGTCTCACAGAAACAATCAGCTGTACCTCCACTTAACAGGTTGTCACAAGCCTAATCCTAACCTTCATCAAGTTTCGTGATGTTTTTTAAACTTCAGTCATTGAATGGAGAAAACAATAACCACAGTGTTACAGGATGTGGACAGGTTTAAACCTAATTAACTGAACCTATTAAACAGAATATAGCAAACCTACACACAGCATGGTTTAAACGTATCCAGAGTTTCTTCCAGGCATCTCTTCGGGGGGGGGGGGGGGGGGGGGGGGGGGGGGAAACCCCGAAAAACAAAAGTCTACCGCCTTGCCCCCCAAAACGAAATGAAATTTATATAGAAAATATATACTTTTAACAGTGTCCGACTCCCCGAAGAAAGTCAACAGCCTCTCCCCCCCCCTGAAAATTTCAAGTGCCCCCCCCCCCCGGAGAAAAAAGTCTGGAAGAAACACTGAACGTACCATTTACATGCAGCTTAGTTGTAGTCGATCAGGGTTAATCTAAACCAACATGACTTGAGTTTTTTTGCTTGCATTGAAGAACCGACCTAGTTCAGCTAAAAGTTCAACATCAACAAAACAGAACGAAAATAACGTCAACATAAGTGGGGAAAAATATTTTTAAAATACACTGACATACCAATATCGGTAAAACAATACATTTTTAGGAGAGAGTTGTCTATAAATTAAGCTCCACTCTAGCAGGAGAGGAGGTATTCTATTGTGAATGGAACAACTGTAAGAGTGCTAGTAAAAGAATGTTACAAAGTATTTATTTTGTGTTATTTAAAGTAGATAATGGTACAAATTCGGTTCGGTTAGAATTATGGATAACCTTGAGGGTCAGCTACGAACATCTCACAAAAGAATACTGGACAGTCCATCAGTGGCGTAGCCAGGATCGTCTCAAGGGGGGGGGGGGGGTTCCAATTTTTACCCGGGGACAAACTTTCGATTTGCACCCCCCCCCCTCAGACTTTTGATTTGCACCCCCCCTCAAACTTTCGATTTTCACCCCCCGTCAAACTTTCGATTTGCACCCCCCTCAGACTTTTGATTTGCACACCCCCCCCCCTCAAACATTCGATTTGCACCCCCCCCCCTCAAACTTTCGATTTCCACCCCCACCCTCATACTTTATATATATACCGAGGGGTCTATGGGGGGTTATGACCCCCCTAACCCCCCCCCCCCTGCCTACGCCACTGCAGTCCATGTACAACACTTTAACTGATTGGACAACTCTACATCTCCTGCCTCCAACTACCACAAAAGAATACTGCACAGAACCACTACAACACTTACTGCAGTGCCATAATCTGTACCCCCATGCCTAACCCAGTCTAATCATCAACGCCCAAAAAAATGACTCACCGTTTCTTTAATATCAACACCCTTGCACCAAAATTTATACCTGTAACGGAATAAAAAAAAACGCATATTGCATATTCAATTTCTGTAACGTGAGTAGGTTAATTTTTCTCACACCTGTTGTGGCTACAAGGCACGCGCGTTTATTAAGTTAATACCCCGCCCCGGGATCTAATTTGTAGGCGAGACTCAGACGGACAGGTAGATGAGACGACAGGTATACAGAGCACCTGGCTGACATGCACTAACGAATCAATCAGGCATGTTCAATATCAAGTCATCTCGCCATACCGCAGGATCATTCAACTGCTCACTACAACATGCAGTATAAGGCTTCAGGGAAATGGATTATCTGGGAATATCCAGCAATTTTTTTCCAAAAAAAAAATGCCGACGTGGTAAAAGGCCGACATTTACAAATGGCCTACATTTAAAAAAAAGATTGACATAATATAAAACAGACTAGCCATAAGGCTGACAACCAAAAAAGAATGGATAGTAGACTGATGACTAAAAGGTTGATATTTAAAAGATCTACATTCATAACCCGGACACTCAAAAAGTCTGTCTATATAGGCTGTCTAGCAACAACAACGTAAACAGAAAATTAAATTTGCGTTTAAGCCTTTTCTATGCAAAAAAAAATTACATCACGCATTTTTGACAGTAGAAAACAAAACGAACAAACAAAACTATTTTATTAAAAATAATTTTTATTTTTTTAGAGGAATTTTAAAAGGACAATCGCTCACAAAATAACAAACAGATATTGAGTTGTTTTTTTTTTTAACTCGACGCAATTAAAACTTAATTACCAGAACACTCTGGTAAATAAACATGGCTATCGACACAGCGATGTTTGCTGTGGTTGGGTATGATGGATGGTGATGGAGTGCTGAGCCAGACTCGGATAAGTCAACACGGGATGATTGTTATCTTCAATCTTTGATTGAGACTTCAATCACGCAGCAATTCGTAATCCAGGTTAAAGGATTGCCCCGTGTATGAGCTGTCAAAACTCGGGTTTCAATTAAGACTTGTCATTTGCTAGGCTTTGTGTAACCATTCCATGTTTTTAGTTTTCTGAACTTGATAGCATGAGTTGTAGATAGAGAAGTTACAGAATTTTACAGAGTATAGCAGTCGAACTTGCCCAACACTCTAACCACATTCGCCGCATTATATGAATTATATATATATATATATATATATATATATATATATATATATATATATATATATATATATATGGTGTATATCTGTATTTTGTTATGCATTATAAGTGTGGAGGCCAATGCTACACATTACTTTACAAAAATATTAAACGAAAAGAAAATCGAATGAAGGAATGATGCTTAAACTTTAGGTAAACTTTCAAAAAATTTTGTACTGTGTAGATGAACGGGCATTGGACAAGGATATGTATCTTTGTATGTTTTCCTGCCTATAGAATGATTGCCGTCTTGTCTTAGTGATATTTTAACTAACTTACCGTTATAACAACACGTTACCGAAATGCAAGCTAAATAATATAAATATGTCAAACTATGTTTTTTTTTAAACTCTGATAAATATTTGAAACTACCAGATTCTTAATATTTGCAATTCATACAGCGAATTGTTTTAAACTTTGTTAAAATATTGACTTATTTTCACGTGTAAATATTAATATATGTAGCTATTGTATTGAACAAAGTGAGTAGGCCTATTCGTTTTTAAAAAAAAACTTTAATAAAAAAAACCTCACGATTCTGTAATGATTTTTTTATCCCCTCTCCGCATATATGTCAAGCAGTTTATAATAGATCTGAACTGAAGTGTGAGCGGTTTCCTCTTCTACGTGATGTAGAGAACAGAGCCGACAGGTCGTGTAAGCCCGCAGCATCGCGAGACTTAACTCTCAACAGTTGTTGATTCGTGTGGGCGAACATTTCAAATCTCTGACTGGTCCGGTCAATGATCTTAATCCACTTATAGAATACAGTTTAGATTTACCATATACGAACAGGATTGAATGTCGATTATTTACATGTAAGAATGTAAAAAATCCACATTTGTGTTTTGTATTGTTGTGTAGAGGAAAAACGAACAAATCACGTGACTGTAAATGTCGTCGGATTATTTCACAAGAAATAAAAAGCGGTATAGACATATTTTTGTCACTTTTCTGCTTGTCACAAGCAGTAGCAAGTATATACATATTTTTGTCACTGTTGTGCTTGTCAAACGACATACGTAGCGGTACAGACTTATTTTGTCTGTTTTCTGCTTGTCTGGTTTGTTGATTGAAGTCTGATTAAATCTTTGAATCTTTGCCTAAATTCCATTAGACTACCTTATATGCTAAAATAAATGTTAAATGTTACATTTAATTTCTAATGTAAGCATTTATTTAAAGGCTACCTAGCCAAGTGAAGCTGTATTAAAGTTCAAACACCGAAAAATTATCTTCAATCTACTTGCCCAGGTAAAGTTATCTTAAAACTTATTATACACGTCATGGTATTATTTGTATTTATAATGTTCTTCTTCTTGGTCGTTCTCAGTTGAAATAATGGACGTGATTTCTTTTAACACAATTTGGTATTACACGACAACCTCTTCTGCGCACTATAGGCCGTTGACTTCGAATTCAGTCTACTTCTCTTTTCGAATTTGCTTCCACAATCTTTGTCCAACCAACAACAAACTACACAGCAGTATTTGTCTGATTTTGGAGTTTTTTCTCCTAGATAGGTAGCTGCCCCCAACTATCGAGCCTCATCTGACCGGGGGTTCGAACTCTGGACTTTTTCGTTTAGCAACCATGAAGTTCACGGACCCGACTACTCAGCCTCATTATATTGTTATAAGAAACATCCTTTCTAATTAATATCCTCGCTATGTGAAGTGTCAAGCTATTATGTAAAGACTACGGTACACAATAAACCATAGGTTCAGCCCGTGAGGTAAATCTTACCATCTGATGTTATCTCTTTAGCCTCCTAAGCTACCGCCACAGTCTGATTGTTATCATGCCTCAACTGAGTTTGTATCATTTAAAAGATTAATGAAAAACAAATAGGAAACGAAACATTAACACAAATTATGAACACAGAAATAAAAACAAAATTTAAATCGGAAATGAATACATATTTTAATGCGTTAGAAATGCGTCTGTGTGTGTGTGTGTTGGGAGGGTTGGGAAGAATATGTGTCTGTGTGTTGGTGATTGGGTGTGTGTGAAGGCAGTATTACATATGAAGTATGAAATCCAAGTTTCTCGCACTCTCACCTAACACTGGGATTTTGGGAGGAGGAAGGAAGGATATATGCAGAGCCGGCGTTAGGGGGTGGCAAACGGGGCGGTCGCCCTAGGCCCCGCGCTTGAAGGGGCCCCGCGCTTCAGCACCGCCATTGTTATCTGAATTAGTTTGTAAACTTAAATAATCTTTGCTGAATTAAATTTAAAAAAAACCCAACTAAATGGCCGAAATTGTTGGATATTAAAACTGAGGCCAAGGCTGATGTTAGTGAGTTATCCTCTACATGGACTGGGACAGACCGTTATTCTAAAGAAAGACATTAGTGTCACACATCGCTGGCACGGTCGACTCGCTATTGTCCTGAGGTGACTGGAGATGGCGGTCGCGAATTAGCCCCCGACCTGACATGGGAGGTAAAATCGGGAAAAAATGTAAAAAGATACCCTATTGTTTGCGGACCGTTGAAGACGTTTTTTTTTGTGAGCAGGCGGGGGTGCCTGTAGTAAACAGTCAGTGACCTGATGATGGCTTGCAGAGGAGGAGGAAGGGGGGGGGGGGGGGGAGCGGATGGGGACAAGCCCCGGAAATCCAGAGTATTTATCCCTTAAATCATAATTTATACACTGTATGGGCATCTTTTGTGTAATTATGCATATTCACCACGATACGTTTGATAGGTATCCATACAGTAATTATGTTCATATTTATTTTATATATTGTCAGGTCATCTTTAAATACATTATACTTGTAATTATTTTTATATTTTTGAAGGGCATTTATACAGTAATTATGTCCATTTTTATTTTTGTAAACTTTAACGGTATTCGTAAAGTGATTAAGCACATGTTTATTTTAATTAATTGTAGGGACAGTGGCGTAGCGAGGTCGGGTGTCACCCGGTGCGGCACTTAATGGTGTCACCCCCCCTCCCCCTTCCCGAGGCGTAGCGACCCTTCCCGGGAAAAAAATTTCAAATTTTCGATTTGCACCCCCCCCCCTTCCTTAAACTTTCGATTTGCACCCACCTCAAGTTTTCGATTTGCACCCCCCCCCATACTTCAAACTTTCGATTTGCACCCCCTCACGTTTTTCTCTATATATTTTGCTATTTTTTGCCTTGGTGTCACCCCCCTAAATGGTGTCACCCGGTGCGATACGCACCCCCCCGCCCCCCCCCCCTTCGCTACGCCTCTGTGTAGGGATATTCAGTATAATAGTTAAGGCCATAGTGATTCTTGTTTTAAAATAGTGTAGGCACACTAAACAAATTATAAAGTCTATACTGTTTGATACATCGGGCCGAGACTGTTTTATGGTAAAGTTCTCCTGATTTCTAAAACGTCTAAATTACCGGCAGTCCGAGCATGCCATCGCGAAACTCATAAATAACATGAAGCTGGCTGTCACCTGTTTCACGTTCTAATTAGAGACACAGACCTTCTCTTGTGAGAACGCGGTCTTAATCTGTAATGTAATACGCGGACGCTCTATAAACACGCACCTTCTCTTGAATGGCTGCGGTCAGAGATCCAGTAACGTAGTACCCGAACTGATTTTTTTAGGGTTTGGCATCCCATAGATTTAAATGTACAGTTATCCTTCACGGGCTTCACCTCACCCCACTAACTGTCACCCCCCCCCCCCCCAGTGTTCCACCTTACTGAGCGTCCGTGATTACATTTGAGAGTCATTTCATTTGGATATCTATAGCTGTAAACAGTGTTTTTCACGATTCGAGCTTATTCCGAAATCTATCAATGTTTTGCTATTTTCCCCGGCATCCACACACTTTGAATGCCCCTGTTAACACTCGATAAATTGAGAAAATATCGATACTATCACCTGCCACTGTGGACCGATTTAACGTTGCTTCAAAGTGCCCGAAGGTATTAAGTCAGCCAAACAGTGCCTTCAGTACATTTGGAATATTCGGGATTCCTTTCCCAATACGGCGATCGCCTACAGAATCTTGCTAACAGTTCCAGTCACAGTTGCAAGCGCCGAAAGAAGTTTCTCCAAACTGAAGTTGATCAAGAACTATTTGAGATCAACGATGTCCCAAGACAGGCTCTGCGGCCTGTCGATTCTGTCAATAGAAAAAGACAGCCTCCAGTTTGGATTATGATGATATAATCATGGAATTTTCCTCACGAAAGGCAAGAAAAGTAGATCTTCGTTTGTGAACGTACTGGTAAGATTTTCATAAATAAACATTAATGTAAAAAAAAAATCAGGTTTGAAGCTGACGTTCATCGTCTCTTTAATGCGTGTCTCAAACTTATATCTGTTTTATTTTTTACTTTTCAAACAAAACGTTTCAAAAGCACTTCTAAGTAAACAAATTATTTGTTAATCAGTGTCTTAATGTTAATACGACATTTGATAAACAGCTTAAAAATACCATATATATAAATACCATATATATCGTTATAAATATTAATTCGCGTTGAGAAGAAAAAAAAAACCGCCTCACTGTACATGTTTTAATTATACACCAATGAAAAAAATATAAGGCCCCGCGCGGATGGTTGGCCATAGGCCCCGCGTACCCGTGTGTTGGTGATTGTGTGTGTGGGAAGGTAGTTTTACATATGAAGTATGAAATCCAAGTCTCCTGCACATACTTTCACCTAACACTGGGGTCGGCGAAGCGTTAAGTCACGTGATAAGCATTAGGCAGTCGAAGATTAACGAGATAACACCAGGTATTGACTTAAGTGTTGATCTAGCCGGGGCCGATCTTAGCCTGCATTCTTAACTAACGGTTGATTCGGCACTTTGTCTTCGTTAGGATTACGGGCGTTGCGCATTAAGGTAAGATTTTACTTTGTGAGGGCCGTTCGTTTTTATGACTGGAATAGGGTATAAATACTTATTGGAAAAATGAGATAAAAAACGTAATCAGTTTAATTATTGAAGGATTCATTAGCTGCAACAAACAAGGTACGTAATCGTGGGTTCCCGCAAGCTTTTGAAAGGGAGGTTACTCCGGAGATTTAGATGTACGAATAATTCATGTTTAATCGAAAGTACATTTAATTAAATGAATTAATATTTTACAGGACCTAATGTTTAAAAAGTTGACTTTACATGGTGCATTTAATGATTTTTTTTCAAAACTGTTAATTAGTTTTTTTTTTTTTTTTTTTTTTTTTTAAATTTTAGGGGATTGGGTCATTTGACTAGGGATGATTGTAGTGGGTTACGGGGAAATAGGTCAAAAGACAAGGACTACCAAAGACGCGTTGGTATAGAAGCCTACGGATGTGATTTAGATAATGAGAGCTTCTTTCAAAAAGCAACACATATTAACGTCTGAAGTGGCTAGCTAGTTTTACTTAAGCAAAACAGACGCGCCGAAAATAAATTTGGCTCTTTTAAAATAAAAATCTGGCCTTTTATAAGTAAGAACAATTCACACGTTTATTTTCATTTAGGTCATAGTCGTCTTATTACGACCTTTCTTGACCTTTAGGTCAAAAGAACGTAGTCGTGGCAGGATTTATTTGCGTTAAGCGTAACTGGTAAACATACACACCGGCAAATGTTGCCAGAGCCTAAAACGTTTAAAAAACTGACTCCATTAGTCCAATATGGGCGGGGAAGTATGACTTAAAAGTCACTAAACAATGACTTATTTCCTACTTTTGTATTCCCATTATGGACGCTAGAAAAAAAAAACGGTTTATTTAACAGAACCGGAAGTTAAAAACCGAAAGGGGTGGAAAAGTGAGCGGTGTTTGGGTTTCCTTAGAGTTTATTTTCTCACTGTGAGTAGAGTGACGCGTAACGCGGACGCCGCGAAATCTATTAATAGACACTAGTGAAGTTGTTGGGTTACCGTAGACTGTAAGGGTACTGTGACTATTACACAGGTAAACAGGATGTGGTGGAAATGGTTCCAGAAATAGGGCGGATCAGGCGACTGGATTTACGTGGGTTCCTTTCCGGCGCTAGATTTCTATGAAGGAACATAAATAAGAAACAGCTGTTTACAAAAAAGTTTAGGGAATTAGGAGATTTTTGTTTGTTTGCTGTAACAATTGTAATTGAGCGATTAATTAAACTTCGACAAAATGACAATGTCATAGACCCAATGACACGTTACCGCTAAGGTTACTCAATTACAAGTCTAATACAGTAGACTAAATGACAAGTTTCAACCACGTATATTTATTAATGACAAGTTGAAGGTACTGTAGTCTCTATAACAATTTGATACAATATGATCTCAGTGATTACTTGACACTACCTATTCGCACTCATCGACACTAACATTTAACACTCGTGGACACTACCATTTACACAATAACACTGCTCAATAACACTACTTATTAACACTCATTATCTAAATGAATAATTACCACTATCATTATCGCCTTTCGACTTGTAAATGCTTACTAACTTCAATATTTTAAATACTTAAAATGTTAACCTTTTCACAGACCAAAACAAGCAAATCGAGCGATGAAAATACCACACAAATGTGATAAACTAAACAAAAGTCCAACGAGTAGTTAACCCAATTTTTGTGTAAAAGTTTTGAAACGATCTTTTGTTTCTCGATGAGCTGCCTATTAGATCTAACGAGGCGAACAATAGCATTCAGCCCTCTGTTGGCCGTCCGATGTTTGTTTACATTCATTAGCGACAGCCATTGTGCTATTCAGGAGAGCTTCACATAATCGATAGCGCGAGCTTCTTTTGTTCACTCGCAGCATGCCAGCGACTGGAGTTCGAATATTTCTAGCAGCTTGATCAATTATTTTATATGGAGATATTTCGTTGAATAAAGCATTTTTTAAAATTGTAAAATCGAAAGTAGTCGTAATTTCAGTCTTGTCAGATAGGTGATCAATATCTGTTTATTTTGTGGTTGACAACTTTCACAGGCAATGGTTGTAGGTTGGTCTACAGCAAGACCACAATATGGTTGTTCAGATGATACAATGATTGTATTTTACCTTGTGTACGTAGGACTTGCGTAATACACAGCAGAGCGTATTTCATGACATTATTTAATGTTAATAAATTAATAGGCGATGAAAGAAAATTAGAGGTTTGAGCGTGAATGAATATAAGTGATGTGATGTTAGGTGTGGACAAGTTCGAAGGACTTGAAGTATAACGTACACAGACGATCCCATATAAATCAGAACAGGGCGTTGTTGTTAATTTGATAGTTTAATTGCATACATGGACACGACTACATCGACGGCGACAGACGTGACGAAGACCTCCACACCCTCACACGACAAGACCAAGACTGATTTCCACTCCCTTCCCTAACAACAAAATCATAACCTCCCACGTTACATCCTTACTTGCATCGTCGCATTCAACATTCTTTTATTAATATAGCACATTCCACTACACACGTACTCTCGTACCAATTCAATACACTAACATACCATTCACAACAATAAGTAGGAATAAAGCCTTAGTCAGGACATCATCACACGATATTTTACCACTGCCCAACAGCATTCAGTATCAAAACCTCCAGGATCCAAACTCACAGCTATAAACAAATAAACAACCGAACTCATCTTTCACTTTCTCGATCAGTGCAACACACAAAAACTATATGGGGCACCTGCGGATCTGGAGACCACAGTCCAGTTCATACACAAAGTTGGACTTGTTGTTTAAATCCTCCACCACAAACTAAATTAAGAACGCAGAAGAAGAAGAAATTAAGTGGGTTTTTCTTCGGGGGGGGGGGGCAGTATTTAGAAAGCCCCTAAACAAAATCCTGCCTACGCCCCTAAATTAGATAAAGTAAGATTTAAATATGAGCACCGTGATGCTGGAAACTATAGCATAGTTTACCAATCTCCTATACAAATAGTTTTCAAGTTATTTAAATTTACGTATTGTCAAAGTTTAACATTACAAGGTGAAAAAAAAACGCCGTTTACTTTTCCAATTTTTAAAGAAGAAGAAAATAAAAACAACCACCTACCCTTTATTGTGCCAACCAGTAATTGCAAATAAAACATCGTCTCCCCCAACAGACCGACATGTTTATTTTTCTTTCCCCTAATTCCATTTCGCTTGAGTGGGTTTCGAGTGCGCATGTCATAATTTACCTACCTCGGTCACCGTAGCAGGGGCGGGAACTAGACGAGATACATTGTCGTCTGTGGTAAACAATGGCTGCTTTTTAATGTGGCAAAAGTTTCAAGATTATTTTTATTTTTACATGACGAGTATAAAACCGATAATTATTTTTAATATAATTAGCAAATAATGTTTTCCAAAAATCTGTGGTTTTTTCCTTGGTACTTGCAAAACTCCAGGAAGTAATATCGAAGCGGTATTTAACACATTCGCAATTATAACGCTACCAGCTTTTAATCTTTAACCAGAATTCAGATAAAATCCTTGACCCTTTCTCTAACTACAGACAAAATTCTTATGCAATGCTGGCAGAAGAAAATTCCTCGAATAAAAATGTATAATTTCACCCTCGTAGTTTTTAATTTTCACTGAGAACGATAAGCAATTTTTTTTTCCTTTTTTTTTATCATTAATATACACGACCAAAATAAAACGGCATTTTATTTCAATTGCTAAAGTGTTTTTTTCCCCACATAAATAACGGTCGTTTAACTTTGGTAAAAATAGTTTTCTTTTATTGCAAAAACTTAAGTGCTTTGGTGTAATTTTGAAATAATTGTTTGGTGAATACAATGATGTGTGTGTACGAATTTTCGAATGTGTGTGTGTGGGGGTTGGGGGGGGGGTAGTCTGGAGTACGCCACAAATGATTTATCATATTCTAAGCATCTATTTTTTTCCATTCGGGCTTCAACTGGGCAAACATTACAAATCACAGTGTCCAACATTTCATTTCAATACATCCATTTGCCTATCTATATAACGCATTGGACCAAAGTGCCGAAACATAATTATAAACAAATACAAAATTAGTATATATATATATATATATATATATATATATATATATATATATATATATATATATATATATATATATATATATATATATATATATATATATATATATATATATATATATATATATATATATATATATATATATATATATATATATATACTAGCCGTCCCGGCCAGGCCCTGCTCTGGCTTCTGTGAAAAACCTTTCCGTTAAAGACCATTACCTGTGTGTTTAGTAATCATCATAAACCCGGCATTGCCCACCCAAACCACAACCAACCAAAACAACAAAACGCAAACATAACGCTAACACAATTAGAAATACAAACGAAAACAAAAACCTAACAACAAACCCAACCACAAACACCAATACAAACACAAAGAAAAA
Source organism: Physella acuta (assembly GCF_028476545.2). NCBI lineage: Eukaryota > Metazoa > Mollusca > Gastropoda > Physidae > Physella > Physella acuta. Next base: position 40,763 of record NW_026732743.1, on the reverse strand, counting down.
ACAAACGAAAACAAAAACCTAACAACAAACCCAACCACAAACACCAATACCAAAAAAAAAACAACGAAAAAGCAAACGAAAACAAACCAAATCCAAACGCAAAACCAACCAAAAACACAAATACAAACCCAAACAAAAAAAAACACAAACAAAAACGAAAAAAGAAAGAACAAAAACGAACCAAATCAAAACGCAACCACTAACGCAAACCCACCTAAACACAAAGAAAACACTAACGCGAACATAAACGCCCGGGGCAGAATCGCCTGTTTTAGCTTAATAAACGACTATAGTACCCCAACTTATTCATAGTTTTTGCACTCACTTAAACGAACGCGCCTGTTTCAATTTAATGAACAATTATAATACTCCAAGCTTATCCGTAAAATACCTAAAACATTTGCACTTGATCAATCCCCGCTAATTATGTAATTATTTTTTTCCCAACACCAAAACAAAGTAATTAAAAAGTAAATGCTTTTCAACTAATGCAATGATTTCATAAAGGGAAGTAATTGTGTTTTGCCTAATTTATCAAAGGGAAGTAAGCGCTATAGGACTAAATAAAAACATAATTAGAATTTTTGTAAAAGATGATATTTTTTTAAAACTTGTGTTTAATGAACATGCCGACAATTATTACTATAATTTGAAAAATGAAAATGATTTCCCAACACTTTTAATAGTAATTTTTTAACTCATAAATTTAGACAAACGCGCACGATAATTGATCTAACACTTAAATCCGTAGAAATGCCAACGACAAACATATGCGTTACAGAATTGAGCTTTATATATTAGATATATATATATATATATATATATAAAGCGGCCTTCAGTGTCTACCATTGAAATGAAAAGTGCTGAATCGACTCTTTTAAGTCTTGACGACCCACATAACCCTATCAGGTATCTCCAGACTGTTTTATTATGATCAAAGTGCACCGACTGCTGCAGCGGTCTCGCATGGCATGCTGCACCCAATGAACGGTGTCTGACATTCGGGTCCCGGGTCCCATTCTAAAGTTACCCACACTGCCCTCAGTACGTTAAAATATAGATGCCGTGTCGCCGGTGAAAAAAAAAAATCTTTCAGTTTTTAAAATAAAAAAAACCCACAAAAATTAACCTTTAAAACAAAGATTGGAAGTTTTTTTAGAGCATTAAAACTTTGATACCGAGGAGTTTCTGCTTGACTAAGGCCTAGCACCTGGTCGTTAAGTTGGGGCTTAACGGATAAGTGAATAATTGATTGAAGTCTTCGATTCGGATCGAAGGAGATGGATTTGTCGTCTCTAGTACACGCTATCTGATCTCCGTCTATGTCTCAGGGGGGGGGGTGATTTTTTTTTTCTGCTTAAGTCATGGAAAGTTCAGGAGTTTTTTTTCAACTGGCATCAAGTACGATGCACTAAAATGATATGCAAATAGCGGTCTTTTGATAAAAATGCATACTTCAGAGTTTTTTTTCTTTAGGTTCTTGGAGTGAAGTCGAAGTGTTTGGAATACTGGACAGTTTGGTGAAAGAAATTATTGGTACGTTGTTGGGCGGATGCTTAGTGTGTCGGGTGTGTCGAGGGTTGTGGGTGTGGTAGGTGTGGGGTTTGTGTTTGAGTGCATGTTGTGTTGGGGTGGGTGTGTTGTGTTTGGTGTGTTGTGCGTAGAATGTAGGATATGTGGTGGGGTTTGTGGTTGAGAGCTTGCTGTGTTAGGATTGGTGTGATGTATTGGGTGTGTTGTGTATAGTGGGTTTGGTGTATGCGTGTGAGGGTGTTTGGTGTATGTGTGGGGGTTATATTCAATCACAACATTCACAAACTGTTAAATATATCCAAGAACCAACTCTGTTAAGTGAAACCAAGACATTTATACACCGTTATATATATTCACAGCGCTTTGCAATGTGTACAATCGTAAAATAAACACGTACACAAAAAAAACTATACAAAGACGATTATTTAACACAACTACTTCAATCCACCACACACTAACACAACAATATCCATCAACATACATGCAAACGTGAGTACCTCAAACTAAGATTTGTCCTTAAACCTCAGGAGTCAAACACCTTTCAATCACCTGTAAAATCCCACTTTTCGTATTCAAAAACCATTAACACCTTTTGCTGAAGTAAGATTTTTTTATTGACAGATCTCTATTTTTTACGAACATTTTTATAGACGTCTTGTTTCTAGGTCGCTTCCAGCCACAAACCCACTAAATTAAAATTTATTCCCAAAACAACTTTTTTATTACTTCCCTTGAACGACTCCAGGAGTTATCTTTCTTGTAGCAGACCCGCAATAAAACCGCAATCACAACAAGATCAACGTGTTTTTCATTGTCCTCCCCACCTGCACACGCGTCGTTATCCTCGCGAAGAGACCAATCACAGACGAGCATTAAATCACGTGGTATCAGCCCCGTCTGCTGTTGGTAGCAAGGGATAGATTTCCATACTCTCAGAGCACCAGCCGCGCGATGACCATTAGAGTTAATGGCTATGACCTTTCCTGCCGGACACAACTTTTCTGGTAGGGGAGACGACTGGGCGGGTGTTGATGAGGGCAGGTAAAGCAATAAAACGTTGGCTGTCCACCTACAGCAGACCTCGCCTGTATCGCTGCAAGGTGTTGATGCCCTTATCACGTGACCAGACCTATCAGACAAAAAACCGACCAGATGTCAAGGGGGGGGGGGGGGGGTATCACGTGGGTTGGCCCGTCTTAAGGGACGAAGAGAAAACACACTACCACTATCAGGTCTATATCTTTTCCAATAGGCAACAACTTTTCCTTCAGATGGTGATGGACTTGGCGCCTTGAAGCTTTACTTGTCTGGCATTACTGTTTCCGGTTTAGAAACTGATTCTTCCCATGTTTATATATATATATATATATATATATATATATATATATATATATATATATATATATATATATATATATATATATATATATATATATATATATATCAATAGTTATTTCTATACCTATATATAACGCTACATAACGCTATATAACGCTATATATATATATATATATATATATATATATATATATATATATATATATATATATATATATATATATATCAATAGTTATTTCTATACCTATATATAACGCTACATACAAACATACATACACACAACGGCAATCCAGAGAATGAACTTGGTGATAGATGAATGATAGCTCCACCCCCCCCCCCCCTCTACTGTATACATATAACTGCTCTCGTTATAACGAGACATTGCGAGATTCCCCTCCTTTTTTTTCTTATTTATCTACCGGCTCGCAAATAAAACCTCATATGCCTTCGATTAGATATTTATCTGTCCCCTCTGTGCGCGATACTGCCAAAGCCTCCAACCTCCTCAGTGACCCCCCCCCTCTCTTACATTGGCAATACTTTAGATTCCCGTCTTTTTTCCCTCCATCTAGTCTTTAATCTTTCTCTACCCTTCGACTCTGAGCTTGTTCCTTTTTTTGACTTCGTTTTTGAACGCCATCACCAAATTTCATTGCCCTGGACTAGATCTAGTTGAACTAGGTAGAAAAAAAACTCCGAGCTAGGTCACTGGGTCAGATTATAACACGGTAAATATGAGTGTATATTATTCACATAATATATTCCTAGATGTATCTGAAATCATCTCAATATACAAGAAGCGATGAGTCATAAAATACAAACAAAACAGATTTAGGGGTTATAACATACAAACAAAACATAAATTTACTTAGGGATGATAAATTCGAAAAAAACAAAGTTTTAAGCCATCGTTGGAACGTTCGTTTTAATAGTTCAAAGCTCATTCAGATAATTGAAATATCTCATGATTTTTCTAAGCATCAATAAGAGGTTTGATATTTCGCCATTATCCATGTCCTAGCATTGTGTCATCATTATACATTCTTCAAGAATGTCACCCTTATTCCAGTTACATCATTGCGTCACTGTTATACTGGTGCTTTGTTGCGTCTTTATTCATGTTAAATTGTTTTGTCGTCTTGCTCAATGACATCTTGCTCAAGGTCATCTGGCTCAAGGTCATCTGGCTCAAGGTCATCTTGATCAATGTCTTCTTGCTCAATGTCATCCTACTAAATGTTATATTACTAAATGTCATCTAACTAAATGTAATATTACTAAATGTCATCTTACTAAATGTAATATTACTAAATGCCATCTAACTAAATGTAATATTACTAAATGCCATCTAACTAAATGTAATATTACTAAATGTCATCTTACTAAATGTTATATTACTAAATGCCATCTTACTATATGTCATGTCACTAAATGTCATCTTATTAAATGTTCATTAAGCAGACAGAAAAGTATCTGTTTCATCTGCTCGTAAATTTATTTAAAGAAAGATGTTATAGTTTTCAAGTTAGCTGCCGTGTTTTAACACACACGCGGTATAAAAAAAATACCACCCTGATGATGTCAAATTATAAAACCTTTAAACTTTAAGGTCCAATATTTACAGTATCATTACAATCTAAAGCCTGCAGCTGGGGAGTACGGTGGAACTATCTAGAATGGGGGAGGAAAAATAAATAAGACATTCAAAATAACTCCAGTATCATTAAGGCCTGCTAACTGTAACGCCCTTCAAATAATATGAATGAAACGCAATTAAAGACAAATAAAAAATGTTGAATGTCTATCCGTAAGACAATCCCAAGCAAAATCAATACGACCTCTAACAAATAAAGCGCAGAGGGCGGTTCGAGAAATCCCTAAAAGCCTACAGCAAGCTGAACTGACAGCCGACGTTAAAACGCGTAAAACGAGACAGCTCCGGTTCGATTTAAACCCCGGACACGAGTCGCAGGGTGGATGCGAGGGGGTGGGGGTGGGGGGTGGGGCATCGAACACATGCTTGTAACCTAATCAGACCGCACATGCATCAGAAATTGACGTAAATTACAACCGATGCGGCATGTACGAAATCAAGAGCAGATTGTGGCCATTTTGACGTGACGTAATTCGGTTAGACGAATTCGCCGGGCGATACTAGGTTAGGACAATGACGTTAGCGCAATTTGCGCGGTATTATATCATTATTTGCTTATCACAGGGGAGAAAGTCGGGCCTTATAGATCAATTGAGTGTTCTCATTGTGCAATTTGTAGACATTTCTCTTGTAGATAATTGCTGCAGATACCACTTCACTCGTAAAGAGACGGAGAGAATTTGATCTATTGACTTCAGTAGATCTCAGAGGATTTTTTTAGAGCCATTTTATTGTGCTAAGAATAAACCACTTTGTGTTAAAATTAGATTGCGTTGTGTGAAATGGTATACGGCGTTGTGTTATGATTAGACTTCGTTGTGTTAAGGTTAGACTATAGCCGTGGCGCTTGGTATATATTATTTTCATGTGTTTTAATATACTAATTACAAAATATGATACACTGATGTACTACTGGCCAGTGTGTGAATAAAAAAAAACTGAAATGCTGATCAGCTGTGTTAAATTATTAACGGTTCTTATTCTTTAATTAACCATAATACTACACTATTTTCCTTGGTATGTATATAAGAGTAATTAAACATAGCGTTTCATGCTAACAGAACAAAACTATTTCTGACTAAACTTTTCAGAGTCATTGTACCCTCACCGTTTGATTGACAACTCATCACTCTGAAGCCATTTTACTAATATCACAAAACTCACCATTTTAAGGAAACCACACAACCCACAATTTTAAAGACACCACACAACCCACCATTTTAAAGACACCACAAAACCCACCATTTTACTGATACCACACAACCAACCGTTTTACCGACACCACACATTTCAGACACCTTAACTAACATGTAGCCCCACTTCAACACACCTTCAACCAGTGGCGGAACTAGAAATCAAAGGCTCCCCCGCAAAGAAAAAACTAGGGCCCCCCCTATATATATATATATATATATATATATATATATATATATATATATGTATATGTATATGTATATATATAAGCTATATCCTAACTGGGTAATTTAGTCTACTTCATTGCATTATATAACCATTCTGAGATAACAAAACAGAAAACATTTAGTCCAAACTCTTTTTGAGATATTAATTTTTCCAAACATGCTGGTCAGAAATATATAAAGACATTAACTTGATTCGTGAATGGTTTCTCGCGTTATGTTTATTTTTTTCATTTTGGGCTTTTGTAATATCAATTTTGAAAACATTGATTTTTATAGCTATACTATTGTATAGTACGTCTTATTTAAATAACAATTCAGAGATTCAATTGCTTTTTAATGTACATAGTACAAAACTATTTAAATGAGCTTCGTGGGCATCCCTATTTTAAAGAAGGGCAGTAAGTCATGGAAGTAGTGTGAATGTTTACCTACCTTTCAAACTATAGCCCTTGTAGATTTTAAAATATTTTTCTACGCAACAATCTCTGCTATAGTAGACCTGTTTTTTTTTTTTTTTTTTTATTTTACAAAACCACTTTCAAGATGCATGAAAAACATAATTTTTGAAAAAAAGATTCATTGTTGTTTGGTCGGAACTGGGCCCCTAAACGTCCTGGGCCCCTAAACGTCCTGGGCCCCCCCGCATTGCGGGGTCTGGCGGTATGGTAGTTCCGCCCCTGCCTTCAACCCTCTCTAACACATTATCAAATAGCACGAACACTAAAAAAAAGTCCATATTTGAATCTGAAATTAATTAACCTACTAATTACCTGAAAACTGTAAAGACATCACTGTCTTCCACCACTAATTTATAGCCCCACCCCCCACCCCTATCACACAACAATGGTGTTAGGCTCCAGACATTAAAATATGACAGTTAATAAAAACATCAATATATCATCTCGTAAACTATATATAACCATATCTAATATGATAACTTTAGCAGATAAATACCCATATACTAACATTCATATGTCTATACTAAACACTACAGAGGCAGGACTGTCATTGGGGACTGCTAGGAAAATTGTCGGTGACCGACAATTGAGGAGGGAGCTTTCTGTGGCGGGCCCATGTGTCTTTGGTACAACAGTAACAATACAATGACTAAAAACTAACTTGAAAAGGAATAGTCCAGTTGTTAACATTAACGCGAACCTACCAAAAGTTAACTTTAACAATAATATAACAAGATGATTTTAACCACTCCCCCCCACACCCCCTATACCCTGCCCCACCCACTAATGCCGTGACGTCACTGTCCAAATATTACGTCTCACCATTATAATTAGAGCTCAGCAAATACTAGTTTTGTAGTCAAGTCTCCTATTGAATACCGGCACTGTCTTGATGGGGAAGACTTTCCCCGGGGTGGGGGAGAGAATGATAAGACGTTCCTTGGGTGGGGGTTGAAGAACAGTCTAGAAGAGTTTCTCAAGGTGGGGGAAGGGGTCGCCCTGTTTACTGAGGTAGTTCCGATAATTCTGAACAAATTGCTGCTAACTCTCTCAGATGTGTGAAGACTTGGATGACAGAATAGTGGAATATTTTTTCAGCCATTGAATACCACAAGTTTACTTAATGTTTGGATTAGGTTTGGTTTACAGGAAAGGCTTGGTGAAGTTTATGATTAGCTAAGATTACATAAATGTTTCTCAGGTTTAGGGCTTAGTGCTGACAACACTATCCCTTCATATACCGAGGTCACAGAAACTGGTGAACTCTACTTCACTTGCACCATGGACCTTCAGGTTCGAAAAGGGAATTTAACTGAAGATTAGAGAATGGTTTGGTGCTTAAGTTTACGTTTATGGCCATTTTAGTATATTGCTCACTATAAACTGTTGTTATTTACCTTCTACATCGAAGATGGTAAAACAATAAGATGAAAATAAAATAAAAAGAAATTTCAAACAGATTGTTAGGCATCAGACACAACCACCCAAGAGATCAAACAAATTATCTTTGAAAACAAAACACAATTACATTGTAGTAGTTTTTGATACGCTAATTCTTGTTCTAGAACCCAACGCTAACCAAAAACCCTAAATAAATTAACGTGTCTATGTTAAAATTGAAAAGCTATATTTTTCAATACTTTTTTTCAAACGTAATAGTTATGTTGTATCAAATAATTCATAGCGATAACATTCGTCGTAACATTAGAAAAATCAACAAAAAATATGTTGCGATTTACGTTTAGTGTTTGAAAAAACAAACAAACGTAAAACACTTTTAAAACACTCTTTTTGCTTGCTTGTTTTTTTTTTTTTGTTGTATTTTTGTTTCGGTGAGTACACATTTTGTGACTAATTAAAAGCAAACGAACACAGATTATCGAAATTAGCTCCTCCACTTAATTATCCGCCGGTTTCATTATTTAGCGATGCGGGAAAGCTGTCGTTAAAGTTAATTCTGTTGATTCCACGGAGCTCGTTGTAAAAAGTAATCACTTGATCTTTTAACTTTTCCAGCGCTAGTTGAGTTGATGAGGGTCCATTTAATGACACTACAGCAGAGGAGAGTATCGGAGTTAAATTAGGTTAGGTTTAGCCTCGTACCCAAACGGTTTATACACAAGTTTAAATATTGTAACCCAACAATTATTCACCTGTGAAGTTTTGCATAACATAAACATCAAATAGATTAAATTTTTTCAAGAGATATATCAATTTAAGAAATATATAAAAAATATGTATCGTCAAGAATCATATTTTAAGTTGAGAAATATAGATCGGTTCTAGAAATATATACCTAGTCAAGAAACATATTTCAACTGAAGAAATATTAGATCAGGTCAAGAGCTATATTATATAAAATCAATAAACATATTTCAAATTAAGACATAATTATTTTAAGTCAAGATTCGAATTCAAAGTTCTGAAGTATAAAAGTAGTCAAGGAGCAGATTTAAAGTAAAGAAAATTTTAACATGTGAAGACAAACAAAATTAACTCATTGCAAAAAGTCTCCACACCGTTTTCGTCAAAGTAAAATAACACCCCCCCCCCCCCCCACCCCAAAGGTTGTTTAAAAATAGAGCAATCCAAAAACTTAAATATTATTTCAGCCTTCAGGTCAGTATACAAATCCACATCCTTAAATGACAGTAATTTAACCTACAACAAATAAATATGTTCATAAACCATGTGGAACAGTATATGTAGAATAGGCTAACTTTTTACCAAGTTCACTACTTCCAATGAAAAAAGCGATGTTTTGCTTTAAAGATAAGCGTGTTTATGTCCAGATAACTTACTTAATAAATCATCACACAATTTTTTTTTCAAATAAAATTTTATAAGATACAATTATATAAGTAGCTACAAAAATATATTTACACAAGGACAATCTTTACAATAAGTTGTCAGTGTATTACACGTGTATGTAAATTGACACGTCTAGTTACATACACGTGTATGTAAATTGACACGTCTAGTTACAACGAAAGAAACAGGTAAGTATTTCGGTTAGAGGAAACCCGAGAAAGTTCTGGAAAGGAGAAGGGAGGAAAAAAAGTAATATATATGTATATTTGTCTTCATGAAAAGTCATCCAAGGGGAACTACTCCCAACGACTCCCAACCAGGAAATGTATTTGCATTGAGCGCGCTTCGGGGCCGTGGTAGTATTCGCGTTCTGTCTCGCGTTGGCGCGCGAGGCTAGGAGAGTGAGGGGAAGCAACCCACTCTCCACAGCCGGTTACTGTTGTATAAAAATTGAACAATGCCAGCCGCCTCGATAACTGTAAATACGTGCGTGAGTTGCGGGACTTTATGTAGTGGAGTCATCAGCCGTGCTGACTCCAAGTTAATGACGCGGACTAGGATGTAAAGAGAAAAAAAAATTCTTTTTCATATGCCAAACGGTTTAACTGTGAAAAATCACAAGCTGTGAAATACGCGCATTGGGAAGGACTAAAAAAAAAAACAACTCGGATTCGTTTGACTGAAGGAAATAAAAAAAATTGTGTAGAAGTTTCAAAAAGGAGGAAAATTAAGGTGTAGCGTAGGGACTCGTGTGGTAAAAAAATTCCGTATTGCCACGTCTGTCAAGATTTTTCAAGTGGAGTAGTTAAAAAACAAAACAACCGCCGGAATTCTTCGTCGAACTTGGAGAGGATTCGCCCGCTAAAGAAAACAGCAACGTATCCTCCGGATTTCTGTTTTCACCATCATCTACCCCCTTACAATTTGGTGAAATTCCTGGACTAGAGTGAAGGTTTTTTTTACACTGCTAACCGCACGATCCATAAGGCGCTGTTGTTTATATTTCTGTGTAATTGTGTGGGATTTTTTCTTGAGTGGGCTTGTCAAAATAAGCCCCCACGGAATTCGCGTAATACTTTGAATAAACTTAAACACAGATGTGAATAGTTTTTTTTTTCATTCAGTTTTTCTGTGATGTGATTAACAAACGGATTGTACCCATGATGATCAATAAAAAAAGGTAAGCCTGTTACAACTTATGTATTTTATGTGTCGAGATATACATATTATATAAATATTAGTATATATGTATACATATATATTTAGACAAATACACACACACACACATATATATATATATATATATATATATATATATATATATATATATATATATATATATATACATATATATATATATATATATATATACATTTATATAGATATATTTCTATACACAGTATATGTATATATATATATATATATATATATATATATATATATATATATATATATATATATATATATACACTCACACCACACACACGAATTATATATATATATATATATATATAAAGATATATATATATATGTATATATATATATATGTATATATATATATATATATATATATATATATATATATATATATATATATATATATATATATATATATTATTAATCAATATTCGTAAGCAAATTAAAGTTAACGAACGTGCGGTTTGTATATCTACCACTACATATCTCTAACTGGCTTTGAGATTCAAGCTTAAAAACCCACAATTTGTTTCTTACATGATTTGTCCGAGTTATTTTATTTCCATTTCGTATCGTGAATCAATACGCCCCGTGAAGGCATTAAAACCCAGAGTTCTCGCTTGAAATAAATCAACTAATTATATAATCGATAGATGTTTCGTCTGAAAATGTGCTAATGAAACTTAAAACATTTTGTTATTTTAACACGAAACGAAGTTGAGATATATATTTTTAAAAATGTAATCTATATTTAGAATCTGTTTTAAGTGTGTAATGAAGATGTGTGAAGAAGAGGTTTTTGTTTTTGTATTTTATTTTCCGTGCGTCCCGTTCCAACGCGGGGAAAGTTGCTAGTGCATCGGTGTGGGGTTATCGAACTTCTTGTCACGTGATATACCAGGATCAACATTTGAACGTGACGGTTTAAATAGGGGAGGGCGTTCTTACTGGAGCGGCTCGATGGCCGGGTACACACGTACACTAGCATACATACACACGTACACTGGGACGTACACACGTACACTAACATACATACACACGCACACTGGGACGTACACACATACACTAACATACATACACATACATGGGGCGTAGACAAATAAACTTACATACACACATATGTACAGTGGGACGTAAGCTACTCACATATACTACATTTATACACATATACACTGGGACGTACTCAAAGATACACTTACATACAACCACACAAACACATGTATATGTATATATTGGGAAGTACACACATACAATAATATACACATGTACACTGGTACATATACACACAAATATACTGTGACGTACACACATACATATATACTGAGACTTACACATAACCTAACATAAACACTCATATACACTGGGAAATATATACACACATACACTAACATACACATTTACATACTAGGATATACGCTCATATAATACATCAATTCACTGTTATCAACATTTTTTTTACCCGTGTATCTTAATTTTACACAACCGTGTATACGACATACCAACTAATAACATCACTGTCACGTGAAATCCAGACACCGTAAAGACAAGATGACCACCCATTTAAACATCGCATTGTAAAACAATGACAACAAACTAGCGAATAGATTAATATAATGACTCGACTCCTAGACACAAAAAAAAAATGCATACAAGACTAGAACACAAACCCACAATTAATAGACTCTGACACGCAGTTCATTCTCTCAAGTACACATGTATTAAACCCTCACCGCATTCGCTGATATCTTTTTCTTATCTATCCTCCACCCCCCTCCCCCACCACCACCCCTCCACCACCCCTACACCTAGCACACATTTTTCCATATATTTTTACCTTTATTTTTATCATGTTCTTCAAACTCGTCTTCCTGCTTGCTTACCGTAGTAAATGTTCTCTCCTAATTCATTTAACACCACCCCTCTCTGCCTCTCAAGTATTTATTCCCTCTCCTTACCTCCTTCAAAAAACTCCACCCTTCCTCTTTATAACTTCTCTTTCTCTTCCCTCACTTTACTTCCCTCAACTCATTCTCTCAATTCTTTCACTCAACGTTTTCATCTCCCTGTCTTTACCTCACTCCTTCCTCTTTTACCTCATCATCTATTTCAAATATTTCCTCTCCTTCCCTTTACCTCACTCATCCTCCCTCCCTGTACTCCCCACCCCTTCCTGTCACCTCCGGCAAATCCCCCCTCCCTCATCCTCCCTCCCTGTACTCCCCTCCCCCCTGTCACCTCCGACAAATCCCCTCCCCTACTCATTACCACATGTATTTACCCAGTGTAATCCAACCCTCGGATAACAGCGGGGAATCAATCAATACAATCGATCCAGCATTGAAACCACTGTCCTAGTATGTTAATTGATTGATTGATTGATTAATCCCAATATTGACTCAGCCTTTGTCTGTCTGGAAAAAAAAAGATCTTTTGACGGGATCCCGTTTTCTCCGGTACTACATGTTCGACACCATTATTTTTTTTTCTCATGTCGCTGAGTCAGCTCAATGTACAATTAAAGTCACTTTGATTTGTTTCTTTCTCAATTCGTTTTTATGGTTTTTTAATGGTTTCGTACATTTGATCTTGTGAGCGGTAGAACACGCTATTCTATCATGCGATATAGATTAGGTGTTTGAAACGAGCAGTTTCATAAAGATGTTTAAGCCAATTTTAAGTCAAGTTGTAAGTGAACTTTGTATAAGGCCTGAGTCAAATATAAGTCAAAATTTAAGTCAACGTTGTATAAGGTTTGAGTCGATTTTAGTTAGTATAAGTTAATTTTGCGTAACTTAGGTGGGGTTTTTGCTGGGGATATCAATTTGACTCTTAGAAAGGATATTCAAAAGGGATTGGACAATATCGGAAATCTCTTCCTATCAATGGAAAGGCATAGAGTTAGAAAAGTTCTTAAACAACAAAAGACATGGACATTTTGAAAAAACTTCGTTTTTTTTTGTCTATTATTCAATGGCAGCGATTCTCAAAGTTTAGTTAAAAAGTTCCAATTGTTATTCTTTTACAGAGTAAGATAGATATGTGCTAGAATTCATATAAAAAACTTAAAGAACCATTATATTTTAAGATTAGAACCTTTGTCTCGAGAATAAGAAATTAGAGACATGATAATCTTTCATTTAGCCAATTGCTAGATGATTAAGACAAGTTAAAAAAAATCAATCGTAATTTAATTGGAATTTACAAACTATTACAGATTCAAATGATTTAAAAAACATAAAGCTTGTTGGAATACTGAGTAAAATAAAACCTCAAACGATGTAATCGATTATTAATTAGAAATATGAAATTGTAATTATTTCATATATTTTTTTATATTTAATGTGCGATTTTATTACATATTAGTTTGAAAATTAATTTTATATTTGTATTTGTTGTTAATATTTTTAGCATTTTATTTCCATATCTAGAAAAAAAAATTAACTCTCATCATTAACATACGAGTGATATAGATGTAAAAAAAAAACACGTCAATATACACCGTGCAGAATGAAAAAAAAAATGATCAAAAATGTAGATTAAATGGACGAGTGTTTTTACGAAGTTACCATCCGGCATACAAAGAGTTATTTTTTTGGCCACTCCGTTGGCCAGGTAATTCACATTGTGTTTGGTACCCGATGTTACATAACATGTGATGGCGATCGATGTATTGATTAGGCTATCGACAGCTGATGAACGAGTCCTTCATGTCATTTTGTTGTGAGCGCTAGTGCATGTATAATTGTAGGAATCTAGGGTACTGTAATGTGCACACATCTCTACTCGCCTAGATGAGTCGTACATCACCCAAAACATTACAGCACCTTGTGCAAGGGCAGAGCATTCTAAACTTTAGGGGTTCAGTATTCAAAAGTTGGTTATTTCAGCGCTCCTCTCATCATAGCATTGATTTGGTTATTTCTTGAACAATGATTAATGGCACACAAATCTAGTTATAAAGCGTCACAAAGCTCATTTCAAAGCGTCACAAACCTAGTTTTTTCAAAGCGTCACAAACGTAGTTTTTTCAAAACGTCACAAACCTAGTTTCATAGAACTCCCAAACCTGGTTTCACAAAACCTTCGCGAATTGAACCGCATTTTCAACCTATAGATTATACTAACCAATAACCCAAGGACCACGGTAGCCAATGGCCTATACACACGCTACCTATTGACCTAAGGATCCCCGCTAGCCATTGTCCTATAGACCACGCTAGATCGACCACGCTAGCCATTGACCTATGGACCACGCTAGATCGACCAAGCTAGCCATTGACCTATGGACCACGCTAGATAAACCACGCTAGCCAATAACCTATAGACCACAGTAACCAATATTGCTACTACTGTGTGCTTCACTACAACTAACAGCATCTACCCAATGTATTTACTGACCTCAACATGTCACGACTCCCATACACCCAAAACCTATCGTATTAACACAAACCTACCCAACCATTGCACATCCTGTAGAAAAGTTCATCAAGTATAAAATGTTCATCTCATAGATTCGACACTGGGTCAAGTTGGGCGGCCATCATCTTGTAAATCTGCGTCAAAGTTGCCAGATTTTTCCCCCCTACCCTGGCCGGGGAAAATGAAGCCTCGTGAAATATGACAGCATAATATTGCAATATGGACAATTAATACCCGGGCTAACTTAATAACTTTTTTTTTTACTTCCCTTTAATCTGCGTTTCTTCTATGTCCAAGAAGAGATTTTTTTTTCGCATTGTGAAAAAAGGAGGGGGGGGGGGGAGGATGTGGGGAGTGGGTGAGGATGTGGTTGAGGGAAGCATAGGGTGTGCAACCAATTCTCCGTAACGAGAAGATTTAATAAAGTTGGGTGTGATGTGAATTTAACGTCCGCACGCGCTCCACGGCCGCGCGTCATGCACTGGGTCGCGTGGTCAAGATGGCGGCGTTTGTCACGTGACCGGGCTGGTCATCGGGCGAAATGTTGAGTCGTTGTTTGAGTCGATTGTACTCACCCACCTCACACACACACACATGCAAACACACACACATACAAGCTCACACGCACACACAAACACGCACACGCGCATGCACTCACACATATACACAATAACGCCCTCACAGACACGCACGTACACACACACACTCATACAGAACTGCACAAGCAAACACATGCATGCACAACCGCACACACACACATGCCGACCCTCATGCACACGCAGGCACCACGAACACACACTCACACACAAGTCTTCCACCAATGCAGTAGATTGACCTACTGTCCTAAGCTACTGGTCCAACTATTTCCTGTTGTTCACGAAATCTGATGGTTGGGGTTGTGTCTTCCATTACTTCAAGTAACACCCGTTATTTTTGTGACGGGGACAAGCACGTTTAACCGAATGGACGTTTGACCGAATGGACGTTTTGACCGAATGGACGTTTTGACCGAATGGACGTTTTGACCGAATGGACGTTTGACCAAATGGACGTTTGACCGAATGGACGTTTGACCGAATGGACGTTTGACCAAATGGACGTTTGACCGAATGGACGTTTGACCGAATGGACGTTTGACCGAATGGACGTTTGACCGAATGGACGTTTGACCGAATGGACGTTTGACCGAATGGACGTTTGACCAAATTGACGTTTGACCAAATGGACGTTTGACCGAATGGACGTTTGACCAAATGGACGTTTGACCGAATGGACGTTTGACCGAATGGACGTTTGACCGAAGGGACGTTTGACCGAATGGACGTTTGACCGAATGGACGTTTGACCAAATTTACGTTTGACCAAATGGACGTTTGACCGAATGGACGTTTGACCGAATGGACGTTTGACCGAATGGACGTTTGACCGAATGGACGTTTGACCGAATGGACGTTTGACCGAATGGACGTTTGACCGAATGGACGTTTGACCGAATGGATGTTTGACCAAATTGACGTTTGACCGAATGGACGTTTGACCGAATGGACGTTTGACCAAATGGACGTTTGACCGAATGGACGTTTGACCGAATGGACGTTTTGACCGAATGGACGTTTTGACCGAATGGACGTTTTGACCGAATGGACGTTTTGACCGAATGGACGTTTGACCAAATGGACGTTTGACCGAATGGACGTTTGACCGAATGGACGTTTGACCGAATGGACGTTTGACCGAATGGACGTTTGACCGAATGGACGTTTGACCAAATTGACGTTTGACCAAATTGACGTTTGACCAAATGGACGTTTGACCGAATGGACGTTTGACCGAATGGACGTTTGACCGAATGGACGTTTGACCGAATGGACGTTTGACCGAATGGACGTTTGACCGAATGGATGTTTGACCAAATGGACGTTTGACCGAATGGACGTTTGACCGAATGGACGTTTGACCAAATGGACGTTTGACCGAATGGACGTTTGACCGAATGGACGTTTTGACCGAATGGACGTTTTGACCGAATGGACGTTTTGACCGAATTGACGTTTAACCAAATGGACGTTTGACCGAATGGACGTTTGACCGAATGGACGTTTGACCGAATGGACGTTTGACCGAATGGACGTTTGACCGAATGGACGTTTGACCGAATGCGACAAACGGCCGAATCGAAGTTTGCGCAAATGGACAAATACCCGAAAGCAACATGTCCACATCTCCTTCCGTCGGAAATTTTAAGTCACCCCCACCCCTTCATGCAGAGAAAAATGTCTGAAAGAAACCTTCCATATTCAAGCATAATCTATCTATCTATGTATATAATTCTCTTCATGGGGACCATACGAGACACCACGCAGCTTAGCCACCACCTCTACCTCTCAGGTGAGCTATGGTTCACCCCGAATAGTAAAGCCTGTTCGAATAAGTGACGGCTATTGGGGGCAGATAATTTACTTTTTAAACGATTTGAAACTAAGGGGAGATAAGTTCTGCTTGATATTTTCAGTGTCGTCTGTAAACGGCTGCTTTCATTGGGCGGGGTGGGGGAGGTAGGGGGTGGGGTAGTGTCGAATTCACAAATTATGAATTGTTTATAAGTAGAAAATAAAACAACTAGAAAGCGGCGCATGCTACGTCGCGGGTCAGCTCGTATTTAAAAATTGCCCTAATCACCGAAACAGATTAAATTAACTTTATCCGCCATTTATATTTTTCTTCTACAAATACATTGTAGAGCAACCCCTAAATTAACTATTTAACTAAGATCCACTGAATTAATTATTAAATCTATTATCCTATTAACAACAATTTGACACTTTTTACTCAGGCAGTCTGCATAAATCTAAATGATAAATAGCTCATCGGTTGAGATAGAAAATTTCTTCAATTTAAAAAACACACAGTAATTACATAATGAAATAATTATAATCGTCTGCATTGATATGAGATGTTACATTTTTAATTTATCTGAATGTATTTTAAAAAAAAAGAATATTTGCAATCGAAATTATTTTTAGAATGCTGTGTGTGAAAAAAATACCAATGAAGAAAATTAACTGCGAAAAAATACAAATTGTAGCCTAACGTGGATACATTTATTTGATCATTAATTCCCTCCCCTTGCTAGTCCATAACGCTAGCCGGTATCATTTCCATATGCTCATGTTTTTGTGTTCAATTCAGACGCCGCATTTTTATTCAAAACCACGTTTTTTCCCCCCCGGAGGTTGGGCGCGCACGACAATACAAAGCATGCACTTGAAGACATGCGTGCGAGCATGCGCAGAGGGCATCAACCGGAGGCGGAAAGAGCTGAGGAAACTGGTCGAGTGTCTTCGTGAACGAAATGACAAGGTTATTTTGTCTCGTCAAATTTAATGACATTTTCCCAGCTTAATTAGGACTTTAATTAGAAATAAAATCTATTTAAAACGTATGGTTATATAAAAGGATGACAATTATTATAGAAGATAAATAAAGTTTCGGGTTTACTTTGATCCATTTTGATTTAATCATTTTCCCCCACAAAATAACAATATAAACTTTACTGAACAACCCGTTGCAAAAATCTAATCTGCAATATATTTTGGCTTTATGTTGTTAAATTTCGTACTGTAATGCATAGTTTATGACATTCTAAATGCATTATCTAAAGCCAATATGTAACAAATGACCATAATGATTAAAAAGCCATTGTATAACATAGGCATTAGGAAATATATTTTCCCAATTACAAAAACTATTGAGAAATATATTATTCCGATGATAAAATAAAGTTTGAAATAAAATGTCGCAGCTAATAGAGCAAGCCATTGTGTACAATATTTCCCGATGGATTCACAGAGGAAATAAAACATACAATAAAACATACATGTCGTTATGACGTAAACTTGTGAACAATGGTAAATGGGAGACGTTTTTATTTGGATGTAGATCAAGGTTAGTCTAGAGTAATGGCATGAGTTGATCTAGGAGTGTTGGAAGGGTTTGGTATTAGGGTAGGGGTGGGGCTTCTACACCCCTGTGCGTGGCCCGGGGCTAGAATTTTGGTGAGGTGAGCAGATGTGGACATATGCTCTACATGTGAGTAATAATACCGTGGATACTGTGAGGTGGGTCGGCACTAACATACTTGGGATTGACGGGGGTTATCGCTGGGGGGTCTACTGCTGTGTATGTTTGGGGGAGGGAGGGTGGAGGAGTGGTATGTGGGTGTGGGGTGCGTTGATTCGGGCGATATGTAGGACATAGGTGAGTATATTGAGGGGAGGGGGAGGGCGGTGTGTTTGTTTGGTGTATGGTGGTGGGATGTGGGAAGGGGGGTGAGTATGTGGGGGCGGTATGTGGGGGCGGTATGTGGGGGTGGTTTATGGTGTCGCAATGTGGGAAGGAGGTGAGTATGTGTGGGTGGTATATGGTGGCGGGATATGGGAGTACTAAGTGAGTGTTTTGGGGATATGTGGGGCAATAGTGGATATATGGGAGTTATGTGGGGGTAAGTATATGGGCGTGTGGTATGGGAAACAGAGTGGACATAGTAAGTAAAGTAGTAAAGTTTCCCTTTCAAACCTGACGTTCTATGGGGCAAGTGAAGTAGAGTTCACTTGTTTCTGTGACCTCGACATATGAAGAGATAGTGTGGTCAGCACTATGTCCAGGCGCCTTTACTCTCCCTAACGTGAGTTAGGTACCCATCAAAGTTGGGAAGACTCAGGGACTGTCTACTGACTTGAACCCGGGTTCGAACTCGAGACTTACGAGTTAGCAGTCCAGCTAATTCGTTGTCATCCGTGGTATTTTATTTGCGAACATACCTTGTTTTAGAATCAAATATTTTCAGTAAATGTAGGGTTTTCATTTGCAGTCAATACACGCATACCTCTATTCTACTGTATTGAATGAAACTTGCCCAGCCAATCATAATACGATTAGGACGTAGGAACAAGATCAAGGCTTTAAGTTCAAGTCTGTTATTACCTTCAAGAAAATCCGCTATTGATTTATAATAGACCCACAGCTGGAAAGCTGTTTGCAAAGTATTTGTATGGTATAAAATAAATAGTATAACCTAGGCGAATCTTTGTTTCGACGAATCGGTATTGACGAAATATGAGTATCATCGCAATGGAAGATTTCGTCCCAATTTCAGTGCTGCATGAGAAAGGACGCAGGCTTGACTAGGATTAATGAATCACGGCATTAATGAATCCCAGGATTAATGAATCACAGCAATAATGAATCCTAATCAAAGAGCAATATTTTTTTTTCCTTTTTAAGCACGACCTCGACGTTTCAAGGGAGAGAAATGGCGCTACGTGGCGCTGGTTTTTGATTAGCAACCCAGTTTGTTTTTTCAAGGGAGGTAACTAAAAAAAACAGTGTAAAACTGAATGAATACAAATTGAATCGACGGAAACAAAAATATACAGAGTAAACAAATTAAATCAATAATAGGAACTCAGTACAAATATATTGCTTGTCCAATGTTTAGATACCGTTTTTTAAATTTTTATTTAAAATTGTTGTATTAAAATAAAGTTAAAAACTCTCTGTTTATTTGTCCTGTTTGTTCAAATTTTACACAAAGTATTACGTTTTAAATAAACCGGGAGTGATCTCCCCTAAACTTTCTCGAATATTCTTATATAAAATAACAGGGGATGGGAACTCGGGCTATAGACATGATTTTTAATCCATTTTAAATACTTAAAGTTTTAAAAATAGAATAAAATCTCGTAGACAAATTAATTGCACACCAAGTGAACGTGAAATAAAAAAGCGCATAATAGTGCGCAATATTATTATTACTTTTAAAATTTACATTAGTTTTTTGAGAAATCGGAAGTAGCGTAAAGTACTACTTCCAGTCAACGGAAATGACTCAAAATTTAATAGAAGGTAGAGAATTAGATCTTTTACTTACGTATGAAATTTCATTTATCTATCTGAAATAGTACTCAAGTTATAGGCTTTTGAAAAATTCAAAGTAGGAAAAGTACCACTTCCGGTTATCGGAAATCGCTCAAAAGTTGATACGGATCTACGATTTTGATTAAATACTTATATATGAAATTTCATCAACCTAGCTGTAACGGTACTCAAGTTATCGTGTTTACACACGGACACACACACACACAGACACACACACACACAGACACACAGACATACGGACAAGATTGCAAAATTATGTTTTTCCGTATCAGTGAGATGCAAAACGTCGAGATTTGCAAAAATCTCGATTTTTTTTTTTGCACGATTACAAGACTTTCTCTATACTTCGTATATACGAGAAAGTAAAAAATCAATACGCCGCAAAACTTGGCTTAAAATGGCCTATGTTAACTTTGTAGCCAGATGGTTTCGCTATTCATAAAATAAATATAAAGAAAAAACATTTTTCTCACCCACTCGAAAATCAATTATTAATGTTATTTTGCGAATAATTTTCGCCTTTGTCTATATTTAAATTTAGTTATTAATTAATACATTTACTTTATGCTTACAATGGCTGTTTGGCAAATTGCAAATTTGTCTAATTAAGACAAAGATAGCGCTGACTTCAAACTAATGCAAACTATGCTGGTAATGGTAAAATAAGATGGGAGATAACATAGCGTCTGAATACGTTTTTAGCTGAATAACAAATGACACACACGGTATAACAAATGAAGCATCTTGAGCCAAGTGGGCACAGGCTAATAATAAACCATTTTACACGAACACGATCAATAATTTAAAACAACTCCGTTACAAGGTTCTCCGGTAACCCTAGCCAAAAACTGTTTTGTTTAAACGCTAACCAACCTTCAGTTAGTCCCGACTAGCTGATAGTTGTACGCTAGTGAGTCCCGCACGCCATTGTTACATAATTCATAACTACTCACACTGGCATGTCCTCACTCAGGAGCTCGTGCAGGGCGCCGGTGAGGGGGTGGGGGTGTATCCAGCTGTAGGCCACCGGTGCCCCGGGCCCAACGTATGAGGCCCAGACACGCGTGGGATAACTGGCTAACGACGGCACGTGACTTATGGAATGTGGGCGGGCAACAAATATGACAGACTGACGTGTTGTTTGACAGACTGGCATAGGAGGACTAGGTCCTGTTGTATACTGGATTTCTGTGTGACTGATGAACGTGATCTTTGACAGACTGGCATACGACGACTAGGTCTTGTTGTATACTGGATTTCTCTATGACTGATGAACGTGATCTTTGACAGACTGACATACGACGCCTAGACCTTGTATAGTGGGTTATTGAGTACCTCTCCCACCCCCCACCCCCCACCACCAATCTCACAGACTAGAACTTGTAGACTTAATTTCTGAATGACTGAAGAATGTGAGCTTGACAGACTGGCAAACAACGACTAGATACTAGGTACCTCTCTCCCCCTACTCTCCCATACTAGATCTTGTACACTGTATTACTGGGTACCTCTCTCCCCTACTCTCCCATACTAGATCTTGTACACTGTATTACTAGGTACCTCTCTCCCCCTACTCTCCCATACTAGATCTTGTACACTGTATTACTAGGTACCTCTCTCCCCCTACTCTCCCATACTAGATCTTGTACACTGTATTACTAGGTACCTCTCTCCCCCTACTCTCCCATACTAGATCTTGTACACTGTATTACTAGGTACCTCTCTCCCCCTACTCTCCCATACTAGATCTTGTATACTGGATTACTAGGTACCTCTCTCCCCCTACTCTCCCATACTAGATCTTGTACACTGTATTACTAGGTACCTCTCTCCCCCTACTCTCCCATACTAGATCTTGTACACTGTATTACTAGGTACCTCTCTCCCCCTACTCTCCCATACTAGATCTTGTACACTGTATTACTAGGTACCTCTCTCCCCCTACTCTCCCATACTAGATCTTGTACACTGGATTACTAGGTACCTCTCTCCCCCTACTCTCCCATACTAGATCTTGTACACTGTATTACTAGGTACCTCTCTCCCCCTACTCTCCCATACTAGATCTTGTACACTGTATTACTAGGTACCTCTCTCCCCCTACTCTCCTATACTAGATCTTGTACACTGTATTACTAGGTACCTCTCTCCCCCTACTCTCCCATACTAGATCTTGTACACTGTATTACTAGGTACCTCTCTCCCCCTACTCTCCCATACTAGATCTTGTACACTGTATTACTAGGTACCTCTCTCCCCCTACTCTCCCATACTAGATCTTGTACACTGTATTACTAGGTACCTCTCTCCCCCTACTCTCCCATACTAGATCTTGTACACTGTATTACTAGGTACCTCTCTCCCCCTACTCTCCCATACTAGATCTTGTACACTGTATTACTAGGTACCTCTCTCCCCCTACTCACCCATACTAGATCTTGTACACTGTATTACTAGGTACCTCTCTCCCCCTACTCTCCTATACTAGATCTTGTACACTGTATTACTAGGTACCTCTCTCCCCCTACTCTCCCATACTAGATCTTGTACACTGTATTACTAGGTACCTCTCTCCCCCTACTCTCCCATACTAGATCTTGTACACTGTATTACTAGGTACCTCTCTCCCCCTACTCTCCCATACTAGATCTTGTACACTGTATTACTAGGTACCTCTCTCCCCCTACTCTCCTATACTAGATCTTGTACACTGTATTACTAGGTACCTCTCTCCCCCTACTCTCCCATACTAGATCTTGTACACTGTATTACTAGGTACCTCTCTCCCCCTACTCTCCCATACTAGATCTTGTACACTGGATTACTGGGTACCTCTCTCCCCCTACTCTCCCATACTAGATCTTGTACACTGTATTACTAGGTACCTCTCTCCCCCTACTCTCCCATACTAGATCTTGTACACTGTATTACTAGGTACCTCTCTCCCCCTACTCTCCCATACTAGATCTTGTACACTGTATTACTAGGTACCTCTCTCCCCCTACTCTCCCATACTAGATCTTGTACACTGTATTACTAGGTACCTCTCTCCCCCTACTCTCCCATACTAGATCTTGTACACTGGATTACTAGGTACCTCTCTCCCCCTACTCTCCCATACTAGATCTTGTACACTGTATTACTAGGTACCTCTCTCCCCCTACTCTCCTATACTAGATCTTGTACACTGTATTACTAGGTACCTCTCTCCCCCTACTCTCCCATACTAGATCTTGTACACTGTATTACTAGGTACCTCTCTCCCCCTACTCTCCTATACTAGATCTTGTACACTGTATTACTAGGTACCTCTCTCCCCCTACTCTCCCATACTAGATCTTGTACACTGTATTACTAGGTACCTCTCTCCCCCTACTCTCCCATACTAGATCTTGTACACTGTATTACTAGGTACCTCTCTCCCCCTACTCTCCTATACTAGATCTTGTACACTGTATTACTAGGTACCTCTCTCCCCCTACTCTCCCATACTAGATCTTGTACACTGTATTACTAGGTACCTCTCTCCCCCTACTCTCCCATACTAGATCTTGTACACTGTATTACTAGGTACCTCTCTCCCCCTACTCTCCCATACTAGATCTTGTACACTGTATTACTAGGTACCTCTCTCCCCCTACTCTCCCATACTAGATCTTGTACACTGGATTACTAGGTACCTCTCTCCCCCTACTCTCCCATACTAGATCTTGTACACTGGATTACTAGGTACCTCTCTCCCCCTACTCTCCCATACTAGATCTTGTACACTGTATTACTAGGTACCTCTCTCCCCCTACTCTCCCATACTAGATCTTGTACACTGTATTACTAGGTACCTCTCTCCCCCTACTCTCCCATACTAGATCTTGTACACTGTATTACTAGGTACCTCTCTCCCCCTACTCTCCCATACTAGATCTTGTACACTGTATTACTAGGTACCTCTCTCCCCCTACTCTCCCATACTAGATCTTGTACACTGTATTACTAGGTACCTCTCTCCCCCTACTCTCCTATACTAGATCTTGTACACTGTATTACTAGGTACCTCTCTCCCCCTACTCTCCCATACTAGATCTTGTACACTGTATTACTAGGTACCTCTCTCCCCCTACTCTCCCATACTAGATCTTGTACACTGTATTACTAGGTACCTCTCTCCCCCTACTCTCCCATACTAGATCTTGTACACTGTATTACTAGGTACCTCTCTCCCCCTACTCTCCCATACTAGATCTTGTACACTGTATTACTAGGTACCTCTCTCCCCCTACTCTCCCATACTAGATCTTGTACACTGTATTACTAGGTACCTCTCTCCCCCTACTCTCCCATACTAGATCTTGTACACTGTATTACTAGGTACCTCTCTCCCCCTACTCTCCCATACTAGATCTTGTACACTGTATTACTAGGTACCTCTCTCCCCCTACTCTCCCATACTAGATCTTGTACACTGGATTACTAGGTACCTCTCTCCCCCTACTCTCCCATACTAGATCTTGTACACTGTATTACTAGGTACCTCTCTCCCCCTACTCTCCCATACTAGATCTTGTACACTGGATTACTAGGTACCTCTCTCCCCCTACTCTCCCATACTAGATCTTGTACACTGGATTACTAGGTACCTCTCTCCCCCTACTCTCCCATACTAGATCTTGTACACTGTATTACTAGGTACCTCTCTCCCCCTACTCTCCCATACTAGATCTTGTACACTGTATTACTAGGTACCTCTCTCCCCCTACTCTCCTATACTAGATCTTGTACACTGTATTACTAGGTACCTCTCTCCCCCTACTCTCCCATACTAGATCTTGTACACTGTATTACTAGGTACCTCTCTCCCCCTACTCTCCCATACTAGATCTTGTACACTGTATTACTAGGTACCTCTCTCCCCCTACTCTCCTATACTAGATCTTGTACACTGGATTACTGGGTACCTATCTGCCCCTATTCTCCAAGACAAGATCTCGTATACTGGATTAACTCACCCCTACTCTACTAGATATCGTACACTGGGTTACTAGGTACCTCTCTATCCTACTCTCCTATACTAGATATCGTACACTGGATTACTAGGTACCTCTCTATCCTACTCTCCTATACTAGATATCGTACACTGGATTACTAGGTACCTCTCTATCCTACTCTCCTATACTAGATATCGTACACTGGATTACTAGGTACCTCTCTATCTTACTCTCCCACACTAGATTTCGTACACTGAATAACTAGGTACCTCTCTCCCCTACTCTCCCATACTAGATTTCGTACACTGAATAACTAGGTACCTCTCTATCATACTCTCCCACAATAAATCTTGTATAGTGGATGACTGAATAATTCTTTCCTCACATCTCCCCCAACCAAACCCCCACTCTATGTGTGTCACATAATGTTTACTTAAATGCCACTAAACAGCCTGAATCTACTTCACCTACAACGTTTAGTTTACCAACCTGTATGAGTAGGTGTACATCAAAACTAGCTCTATTTCCTTTCATCACATTTTTAAAGTGGCAAGTAAATTAATCTAAAAATATCTCCTCACAAGTATTTTTAGTTTGAATACTACTTGGCACACGCAATATCTACCCCACTTCTTTTCTACCCCTCCCCCCATTTCTATTTGTACCCATACACAACCCCCCCTTCCCCACCCCAAAAACTAAACAACAACTTCAGGGTAGTAAGGGGAGAGAATTTGTTCACCGGCATCAGTTGCCGATCCTAGCAGCGATTGTTGAACTCATGCATGACAGAGGTAAGTGCCAATAACGTTTTCAGCCTAGTCTAGAAGGTACGTTTCTCATACCGCAGGTATTATGACGCAATCAATTACCTGTAAACTGTTCACTAGTTAAAGTCTCTATCACCAGTAGCGGTTAGTTATTTCGGTGCGGGGTGGGGGGGGGGGGGGGGGAGAAGGTGTCAGAATATTAAAGTTAATTTAATCATATGTTTAATCATCACCTTCCTATGAAAACTGTAGACTTATCTCAGGCAAATGCGGTATGATCAAAGCGTACTTGTCAATAACGAAGGGGGTTTGGTGGGTTAAAGTTCCGAAAGGGAAGGGGAGGAGGGGGGGGGGGTTCGATGGCTGGATAAAACTTGATATTATATTTTAAAGTACGTTGTGTGGATGTTTTAGCACGAGTTTAGTTTGCAATTGCCTTCACGCCGCCCATCATGAGTTCCTATTCATAAGCCATCCCCCTCAGTATAGTAGGTGCACATCTATGTGTATGTTGCACATTTCTGCACCCGGTGCAGGTTTCTATGTGAGCCCCGGTGCACAATTATGTGTCCCGTGCACTAACTCTAAATCTCCCTCCCATCCTAACTTTCCCTCCCTACTTCCCTAACTCTCCCCCCCCCCCCACCCCAACTCCCCCTCCCATCCTACTATTCCACTGTCTCCAACTAAACGACCCATTTCTTCCTGTATTACTTTCTAAAAAAAATTACATTATTACAACCAAACCATTCCTGTCTTCCACATCGACACAACGATACCGGTCCATACATCTTACCCCCCCCCCCCCCTATCTCTAAACTCAATTACCTGCCAACATAATACAAGAATTCAAATAGTTTTGAAATACTTGACGGCGTTTCTGTCAATATGGTTGGCAATGAAAGCCCAAACGCCACTGGCTATTCTTGAAAATATCGGATAGGGAAAGGGGGACAACTGCCCGCGTGCATAACTCATTTATAAAACCTTGGGTTGAAAAAAAACGAACTCCTTTTTTTTGTCTTGTATGTAAATTTTTCCGTTTCCGGGGGCATACACAATAATTGGTTGGCCGATGGAGGTTTCTGTGCTGTAGACTTATAGTGGGTTTCTGTATGTGTGGGGGTAGAGAGGGTGGGGGCGGAGTTATGGACCCTTACTAACAAATGAGTCTGCGGTGAAGGGTGTTTAACTTAGGGAGGGGGGGGGGTAGACGTTAGATAATCGAGGCGGTTTTCATCTGAGCATCAGTTTGAGGGATTGGAAAAGTTGTCGGCTGAGATTGTATGTGTTGCTAGACTAGTGTTTGGATTGTGGTGAATTCGGGGACGTTTTTTTTTAAAACCTCGAAACGCAATTTCAAGATGGGTGCCACTAAGATGGGTTACCACTGGGAAGGGTTTTAATACTGGCAGAAAACAGGATGCTATGAAGGTTCTTGTCGTTGGTCTTTGTCTTGGTGGGGCCACATGCCAATGTCCTAGTGGGACAACATGCCTATGTCTTAGGGGGACTACAGGAATATGACTAGTGGGAGTACAGGACTATGTCCTAGTGGGACAACAGGACTATCTCCAAATGGCACGTCATGACTATGTCCTAGTGGGGCGGCAGGACTATGTCCTAATATGACAACAGCTAATTTGGTTCTTAACATCAATTCCTGAACAAACTTAAATTTTGAGAACCGTTAAGTCCCTCACTGCACGACCGAAGTGCCTCAATATTTAGCATGCATCAAAGATTGATGCGTTCATCCAGCGAGCCTCCATTAGTTAAAGTCAGCTATAAGTACGACACATCAGATGCCGTAATGGCGTCCATCGATTGCTGGCCCCTGAACATCGACAGTTCAAATTAATTTATCGATACGCGGTGTATTCACCTTTAAAATGGAATCCATGTTTTGGCTCAATGTGTATGTTTATGATGTGGGCTTTCGGAAGGATGTAAAAAGTGAAACGGATGCAGTGATTCTTAAATAATAAAGCATCGACGAAATTGTAAATGAACACGCATTTTGATGACAATAATTCATTTTTCGAAGACAGAATAAGTTAATGTAATTGTTTCTTAAAATGTAACGATAATATAGAAAATTGTTAGAAGAAATGGGAAATGGATTGCTAAGAATTAACACGTATAGGGTGGTTTTTGAGGCAATTGTATTGTATTGGAATATTTAACGATGTATCTCTAGAGACAGCGTAGTCTAGTTCGGAACCTGTTGATTCCAGGTTCGAACAACCCTTACAAACCATGTAGGGGATGCCTTGTCTGAACCCTACAGGTCTAGCTGCTGTTTAGATTGGTAAAACAAATGTTTGATTCCGTAGTGTTCTAGACTTTCTAATTAGCTTTGCTTGAGCCGGTAATGACCGCATAAAAGAGAAAGAAGTGCCTGCATTGTCGAAATGCATCAATAACTATCTGACTTTTCAGAGACAAGTTCTGATACTTATAGATGGTACTCAGCGAGGTATGTACAGAGTTTCTTCCAGGCATCTCTTCGGGGGGCTCCGCCCCCTCGAAGTAAGTCTACCGCCCCCCCCCCCCCCCGAACGAGATGGATTTTGTATATAATAAACTTACACTTAAACTAGTGTCCGCCCCCCCCCCCCGAAAAATGTTGACCGCCCCCCTCCCCCCTCCGAAAATTTCAAGTGCCCCCCCCCCCCTCCCCCGGAGAAAAAAAGTCTGGAAGAAACACTGGGTGTGCATAAGGGAGGGGGGGGTAGACAGAAACCACTGAAAAATCTCTACCCATAGAGCACTGGGTTCTCTCGTTGAGTCTATATAGTACAATGCCTCAACTCGCCTCGTATAGATGTTCAAGGTTCAAATCCGAATCCCCCCTCTCCTCCTCCCCCGCAGAAAGTTAAGACAAAATATAATGAACATTTTGACGAATGTATTAAAATCAATTCTTTATCTTTCGAATAGTTTTAGTATATATTAAAAAAATCCTTATTTTATAATCTTTTTCGCATCATGAAATGATCTTATTCAAACCCTCAGTACACGTGCATATTTTCGTAAACATGCACGATACATTCAAACGTCCCACTTGCTTACTGCTACCCAGTGGAAGCAACATATGGCAATCATTCTAGCTCGCGAGGATGATCTAGTGGGATAGTTAACGCTCCTCATCGAGGCTCTACTCGAGTCACGTGGGTGTGTTTACGATCCACTCACTATGACGTATAGCTTCATCAGACGCTAATCACCTGACCTAAAGAATGATTTTTGTTTCTTTGTTTGGGTGTTAAAATTTGAACGTGGCGGAGCGGGTAGCGGATGGGGTGTCGCTTGATGAATCGGCGTGGGGGTGTACGTCACATACGTTACCCTCTGTTATGTCTTTGATGGTGTGTGTGTGGGGGGGGGGGGGGGTGGGGGTGATGTAGTTATTACACTTGCTAGAGAATGATCTACGACTAAAACTAAAGCGAGGAAATACGTCTTATTTCTTCATTAATCATTCTCTATGCTACATGATGCAAGCACACTTTTAAAAACAAATTTTCTACCCATATACACAATAACCTTTTAGAACTAGATACAGATTTTGAACTAACAATTAGAATTTTAGGTTATGGCTGTGCTTTTGAGGGCACACGAAACTGGGTCATACCGGTATTTTTTTTAGCATAGGAACTAGGTCATGCCATTTTTAAATTTAGCATATAAACTAGGTCATATCTTAACTTATTTGGCATATAGACTAGGTCATATCTATATTTTTTATATTGATCACATAACTGGTTAATGATATGTATATAAATAGGCACATAGAACTGTATTTCACAGATTTATTGATTAAGCACATATACTGAAGGCCACATATATTTATTGGGCACATAGAACTGTATTTCAATATTTCACAGATATATTCATTAAGCACATACACTTAAAGCCACAGATACTGTGCAAGTCATAGATCAGTGTGTACTATATATAAGCCAGGGCTATGTCCCTGTGGGCTTCAACTTCTTTCAAGTTATCTAAAATACCTCAAGATTTATCTGTTGGATATCTGAGCCCCATTAAGGTCCTTTATATAGACGGACCGCTAGATAGTCTCATTCACATAAGCCTATGATGTAATCGCCCTGCTCACGACCTAAAACTAACAGTTTACCCATGACCTTTGACCTTTTCACTTGACAAATACCACCCAGCGCAAACAAGACCACTTACATCATTTTATATCAAGTGAAGGCGTTTTGTTTTTCAACGTCTGGGGGTGCATGGAAACAAATATCTGCGTTATCTCTAAAGATTATCTCGCTATAGCTTCTGTAGCGCTGAAGATTATCTAGGTGTCGCTTATGTAGCGCTGAGATTATCTAGGTGTCGCTTATGTAGCCTAAAGTCGACCTACGTATCGCTCTATATCGGTAACAATTGCCTTGATACTGGTGATGCTACACAACAAAACACCGACCTTATTACCTGGCGTTTGGTAAAGCTTAACTTTAATCTTAAATCTGACAGGCTCTTGCTAAATAGGGGAGGGGGTGGATGGGGGTGGGGGTATTGGAAAGGGCAATGGAATTTAGGACTTTGAACTTGTATAAAAAAATTATCTTACGAGTTAGCAATAGCAGTGTCTATTATTAGCTACATTTAATGACTGCAGCTATCACGATGGCTAAGTAACGATAA
This sequence comes from Physella acuta, assembly GCF_028476545.2. Taxonomy (NCBI): domain Eukaryota; kingdom Metazoa; phylum Mollusca; class Gastropoda; family Physidae; genus Physella; species Physella acuta. Next base: position 9,572 of record NW_026732743.1, on the reverse strand, counting down.
CCACAGCTAACAATGGCTGCAGACACAATCGACAAGTTGTTAAACCCCAACTCTGATAACGAGAGTCATAAAATCCGCGTAAAATTTTTAATGCTGACGATTTCAGTTTAATGGACTGTTGTTTTTTTAACAATATAGCCCATTCCTAATTAGGTTAGGCGCACCCCAAATATAACTATCAACGCCACGCTTTCCTGATACTATATTTAATTTCAATCTTCCAGGTATAAAAAGCTAGTATTCTTCTTCTTCGTTCTTAATTTTTAGTGTTGAAAGGGATCGAGATTTATCTGCCAGTGGGTTTGAACTTGAGACTTTTTCTAATTTATCAACCATGAGCTTTTTGCCGACTCGACCACGCTTCCAACACAATTAAGGTTACGTGTCAACTGGTTATGCTAGACCAGTCACCAGAGTTTAGCTAAACATTGCTGGATAATTTACTCAAGATTTCTCCTTCTAAGATTTAGTTTTTGAACCCGCGCCGTACAGAAAAATGGCTGTTAACATATTTTCAGAGAATTTTTATCATAAAAAAATATTTTTTCAATAACATTGTTATCGTTTAATGCAATTGAAAAAAGCTTTTTAAAAAATAAGTTTTTAACTTGGTATTATTTTTTTAAAATTATAATACCAATTATTAATTTAACAGATCTGTTTAGGAGTTGAAAAATGGTCTGCAGTAACGCATCATTTAAAGAACGTTAATACGATTGCGATAACTGTCTTCAGTGTTGAACTGTGTTTTGGAAACACCCCCCCCCCCCCCTCCATCCTCCCCCACCCTCCCCAGCTCCCCAAATCTTCCTAACTTCTGGAAACAAGATGTTCCACGTGCAACGCATCCTATCAAACAGTATTATACGATGGCATTAAGCATTTTCAAGGTTGAACTGTGTTTTGACTCCCCCCTCAAATCCCCCCCCCCCCATCCTCCCCATTTCTAAAACCTTCAACAAAAATCTCGCCGAATTTCTGGAAACAAATTGTGGCATTTTCAAAACATCATATCAAACAGTTTTATACGATTTCGATAAGCATTTTCAAGGCTGACCTGTGTTTTGACTCCCCCACCCCGGCAAATCCCCCCCCCCATCCCCTCCTCCCCCCCCCCCTAGCTCCTCAAATCTTCAACAAAAATCTCGCTGAACTTCTGGAAACAAATTGTTCCATTTCCTACGCATCATATAAAACAGTTTTATACGATTGCGATAATCATTTTCAAGGCTGATCTGTGTTTAGACCCCCCCTCAACCCCACCCTAACCCACACCCCACCCCCATCCTCCCCAGCTCCTCAAATCTACAACAAATCTCGACGTTTATTCTGGAAACAAAATGTTCCGTGTTCAGCAGCAGATACATTTCTTCGCGTAACCTCTCTCGCTTTAAGTGGGTTAACAAACATTCTCACAGCACTTGTGCTAAAGAGCAGAAACACAACACCAGGTGCTAACTACCAGTAACTAGGTGCAGTTGCTACACGGCATCAACGTTCGCATCCACCAGTTTAGAAAAAGTGCTACCGAAACAATAGAACTATAAGAAAAAAACGTTACATTTAAGCTTATTCTGTTTCTCATCATATCGTAGCCTACTAGATATTTTTTATGACCATATCGTATTAAATATTTTGTTATCATATCCCACTAGATATTTTTTATTATATCTCACTAGGTATGTTGTTATTATATCGTACTAAATGTTTTGTTATTGACGCGGTCCCATTTCAAAACTTGCCAAAGATCGTGATGTCTATACGCTATTGTTTTTTTTTCGCTGCGTATGCTCTTTTGAGTGTTGCATTTCGCGAGTATTTAATTTCTAACACTCCCTCATCCTTATTCCACCCCCCCCCCCACCATTTTAATTGGCCTTGCACCAATTACAGAGTCCCAGTGCGCTATACCCTGCCAGCCCTACTATTACGTCCGCCGAGAGCTGTGATTGTCTAGTTGACGGAGCTCCCATTTCCAGGCCGCGGATTCCACTTTCTTGGTCTAGAATTACGACGGCCAGGAACCAAAGTAAACGGATATCTATTTGCCAGTCTTGGCACACACAAAAAAGTGTGGGACGTGGCCTTGTTTTACCGTGCTATTAGTCGCCATAACCAGTTATTTCCCCTGATGCTGTATATTTACTTTGTTTCTATTTCGGCTTACGGAGTTACCGTTCTTCAAATGACGTGAAAAAAAAAAGTGTTCATAATAATGCATTGTTTCTTTTGTGTGAATCTACAGACAAGTTTTGAAATGATACATCTGTTTCAACAATAGCTAATTGCGTTATTTTATTTGACATTAAGCCGAATGCCGAAAGTTTCATATCGATTGCATTGGGTTAATTTTTAACACTTTGTATGCAGAAACTAATATGAAGATTCATGATGGAACACGTATTCATTTCTTAAAATACGAATGTTTTGAAATGCATTTTGCTTTCGCTGTAGAAATATTTATATTGTTACTTTCAAATAGCTTTAGTAAAGAAACTGGTCTTAAGGTCCATCATCACATTTATGTGTGGACCGGCCCACCGATCTACCGGGGAAAATTTCGGCGGGCCTCCGGGAATAATGATGTAATAGTCTTATTTAAGTTTTAATTTGTGTATTAAAATTGGTATCTTACTATTCATTCATACCAAGGCGTAAAACTCAGGCATTGGTAGAGACAAAAAAAGCACAATCAGAATTATAATATGGGGTAGGAGGCCCTTGATATAAAAATCTCGGGCCTTTTCGACATAGCTAGACCACCCCTGATTTTTTTTGGGAGGCCGCAATAAATATCTTTTCACATAAGCATAGCGGCTATAAAGTAAAAATAATAGAGACAGACAATCTCACTTGTTTACACTGTTGCGGCCAATACATTTAGACACCCCCCCCCCCCCCCACCCCACTCGTCTTCCCACACAGCGACCGACAAAGCTGACTAGACTAACGCATACATCATCTTCCAATATTCAACAAATATTTTGATAAATCCACTAGCTTAGAGTCGACTTTTCATCTTCCTTACAGACTAATTTCTAACTTTATTTCCACACCCAGCTGCGTGCTTTAGTCATAGTTGACCGATGGTGAAATAATTTGAAACGTGTTGAGATATTGTGAAATATGTTGACATGTGTTAAAACGTGTTGAGATATTGTGAAGTATGTTGACATGTGTTAAAACGTGTTGAGATATTGTGAAATATGTTTTTATGGGTTGAAATATTGTGAAGTATGTTGACATGTGTTAAAACGTGTTGAGATATTGTGAAATATGTTAAAATTCGTTGAAATATTGTGAAGTATGTTGACATGTGTTAAAACATGTTGAAATATTGTGAAGTATCTTGACATTCGTTGTAATATTGTGAAGTATGCTCGACTTGAACCAGATAGAAGGCAGTTAGGTGTTAGACACGACTCTTTCACTAGATACCACTTCTACCTTTAGACTAGACACCTTAACTTGATACCACTTCCACCTTTAGACTAGACACCTTTACGAGATACCCCATCCACCTTTAGACTAGACTCAACTCTAAGATATCCCATCCACCTCTACGCTACACCGTATTTCATCACTCTATTAAAACGCATCTATTCAGTAAAGATACCCAAGGGTTTTATCACATCAAACCCCGCTCCATAATCTCCACCCTGTCCGTGAGCCCCCCCCCCCCCCTCTCACCCTTACATTCAAGCACAGGCCCTTAATAACCTTTAATAAGCGTCTTCAGAATTTGGGGGAATTTCAAGACTAATTTTATCTGTCAGGTCGCTTCTGTGTGTCCACTTGTGGACAGTGCAGGTAATGAATGAGATATATCAGGACGCAGGGGTCGTAGACAGGTACTTAGTGAGGGTATATCTGGGCATAACTATCTTTTATTGAGGGCGGTATATCTGGGCATAGATGTTGATATGCAGTGTGGTATATCTGAGCATAGAGGTCTTTTATTGAGGGCGGTATAATTATCTAGATATAAAACGGTCTTATACTGAGTTCAGTATATCTGGGCATAGATGTATGATATATTCAGTGTGGTATATCTGAGCATATGGGTCTTTTATTGAGGGCGGTATATCTAGAATGATATAAAGCGGTATTATACTGAATGAGGTATATCTTGGCATATATTTCTGATACTCTGAGCGGTATATCTGGGCATTGGGTCTCATACTGCGGTATAACTGGTATAGGGAATTTATACTCAGTGTTATATATCTGGGTATAAGGGTCTTATACTTAGTGTTATATATCTGGATATAGTGGTCTTGTACTGAGTGTGATATATTTGGACGTATAACTCTTCTACTCAGTATGATATATCTGATCACAGAAGTCAACTAGACCAAAGACTAGAGACTTGTTATATGAATTCTTGAGAGAATTATGTGAGGGGGGGGGGGGGGCGATTTAATAACGCTGGCCTTCTCTAGCATCACAGAAGTAAATATACAGACATTTTATTTGACAAGTACGCGGATCATAGCTAATACGCCTAAACTTTTGATAGAAAGACCTAAGAAACATCATCGCTAATATACCTAAACTTTTGATAGACTGGCGTAAAACAATGACAGAAGGACCAAAATTCTCGAATGACAAACATGCACAAAAAATTTGGACCAGCGGAATCTTTGTATGACAATCACAACAGAAATATAACACGACAACCACACATGAAATATAACACGACAACCACTCCAGAAATATAACACGACAACCATATCAGAAATACAACACGACAACCACACCAGAAATACAACACGACAACCACACCAGAAATATAACACGACAACCACACCAGAAATACAACACGACAACCACACCAGAAATATAACACGACAACCACACCAGAAATACAACACGACAACCACACCAGAAATACAACACTACAACCACACCAGAAATATCACACGACAACCACACCAGAAATATCACACGACAACCACACCAGAAATATAACACGACAACCACACCAGAAATATAACACGACAACCACACAAGAAATACAACACGACAACCACACAAGAAATACAACACTACTACCACACCAGAAATATAACACGACAACCACACCAGAAATACAACACGACAACCACTCCAGAAATACAACACGACAACCACGCCGGAAATACAACACGACAACCACACCAGAAATATCACACGACAACCACACCAGAAATATAACACAACAACCACACCAAAAAACAACACTACACCCACACCCAAATCCCTATGCGACAACCTCAGACCCTGCATACACAAGTCTACCTGATAAGCAGACAAGACACTTTACACTACCATCAACCCACAAACGACAACTAAACTACCACCCCTACTGGACACTACCCCAGGAACGTCACCTTCATTAGACATCTGTGGGTGGTCCTGGAACTCTTTTATATCCACGCTCGGGACAAAAAGCAGTATGGCAATGTAATTAACAAGTAATTAGATTTTAAATGAGACGCGAGTTTTCAGCAGGACTTCAAGCTAATCAAGTAAGAATATTAGGCTGACAGATAATTTTCAAACAATTCCCATGCGATTTCAAACTGAACACTCCATAGCTCATGTTTTTTTAACTATAACGTATTGATATGATATAACTTTCCTTTCCGTTGTTGGGATTATAAATAGTAACGGAATTTTAAAATCACTAAAAAAAGAGTTTCCAGAATGATCTGAATAATTTGTATTGATTGATGCAGAATTGATGGTAGGTCGATCTCAAACTGTTGAAAGATCATCTCTTGAAAATAATCAGAGCAAAAGACGTTTCGGTACTAGGTCTTTGTTATTCGAGTGAGCAATGGAAAAATAATTGAAGTGAGAGTGAGTAAAGATGCTAAAGATAATCATGTTTGGGGCAGTGAATTGGTTGAGGTTGGGTTTGACCAGTGCAATCGAAGATTAACTGGAGGGGGGGGGGGATAATGTGGCGGGGTGGGATTGAGGGGGAAGGGGGGATGGCTACATCAATGAAATAAAAGAATAAAATGGGGGTTTTGGTTTGGGGATAGGAAGGGGGAAGAGAATGGCGATGAGAATTGAAAAAAAAATCTTCTGCTGGGATGGTTGGCGTTAATTAAGACGACAATTTCGGGGGGTTCTGTGGGGATTTTATGGTGGATTTTATGGTTGATTTTATGGTGGAGTTTATGGTGGAGTTAAGGAATATCCGGATGGATTTGTGCCGTTCGTAGGAATAGGCCTACGTGCAATTTGAAATTGTTCTCTGTGATCAACCCCCCCCCACCACTTTATCACCCGACAGTTATTAGGTGCCATTTTGTTTTATTGGCGAAGGCCTGAAGCCAACTATAATATACGTGGTGCATGAGTTCATCAAAGTACATCACAATTGTTAGATACATATTTAGTGAAGTGTAAGGCTATTTAAGACGAGAGAAAAGAAATTCCAGAAAATATTTGGTTAAACTTTGACGCAGTGAGCAAAGATGGGGGTGGGGGGGGGGGATTTTGTTGGAATTCTGGGTGGCGATTACCATGGCAACCTCGATACCAGTGACAGAGTTGGATACGAATACTCTACTTTATCTACATGTCTTGATATATTTTGGCATTAGTTGTTTTTAGAATTCTATAAAATATATAATACCAACTAATGCTACAGTTATTTCTTGTAAACTTCAAATTCTGGAATTTTAAAGTAATGAATAGGGGTCGGTGTGGTCGAGTCCGTTAAGTCTCGAGTTCAAATCCTCTGGCAGATAAGGCTCGATCCATTCCAACACTAAAAATTAAGAACGAAGAAGAAGAAAGTAATGAATGTCTTCAATGTATTTTTTCAAGTTCTCCCCAACAGTTACTTTATTTAGTTATGCCATGAGTTATCGTAACAGATATAATGGCCAATTGGCTATACTACCTATACATGTATACCACAGCAAGTACAATGAGAAGTCCGGAGTAAGCTTTTTATTTGTAAAGATTACCTATCATCCCATTGGCTGATACACCTATGTCAGTTTTCTTAATTTAGTGATGTGGCGAGTAATTGTAACACAAACATGTTAGTAAATTTGATTTACACACTCTAGATGTATGCCACAACAAATACAATTGGAAGTCCGGAGTAAGCTTTTATTTGTAAAGATTACCTATCATCCCATTGGCTGATACGCCTATGCCAATTTCGCAAGTTATGTTTCCACTTCGCCTCTAAACTGTTGCACAATTTCTCGCGTCTAACCAAGATTGAAGCCATTTCTCAGCCCAGCCCCAACAAATTACACCGAGAGATGTTCCCTGTTGTTCCCCCCGTCAAACTTGTCCGCTTGTAATATCAGCCTTTCTAAACCCAACTTCTCAACGTCTCCCCCCCCCACCCCCCCCCACAACAAGCCCGTGGACGGACATGCCCGGGCCTCCATCTACACCAGCCTGCTGTACAAATGTCCCGTATCCAGCAAGACGGACGGTGAGTTAATTACTCGCCCGGGGGTCCACGGGCAGTTAACGAGAAATCAATTTCGACAATACAGCAGAGCGAGGGAAATACAAATTCGAATCTGCTCTAGGATTCAGCTGGGCAAGTTTGTGTTGTAGGCGTGTTCTGGATGGGAGCAGTTTATACAAGCGATCTTGTTTTCAAGATATGCTCATAAACACACACACACACACACACACACACACACGCACGCTTTCACACACACACACACACACGCACACACACGCAAACTTTTACACACACACACACACGCACGCTTTCACACACACACACACACACACACACGCACGCACGCACCCACCCACACACACACACGCAAGCATTCACACACACGCGCACACACACACACACGCACACACACGCAAGCTTTCACACACACACACACACACACACACACACACACACGCACGCACCCACCCACCCACCCACACACACACACGCACGCACGCACACACACACACACACACACACAAATATATATATATATATATATATATATATATATATATATATATATATATATATATATATATATATATATTATACTTACTTGCAAATGCAATAGTTTACTCAATATGATTAGCGTCCTCTTGATAAAATAAGTTGTTTTATTAATGGTGACACTACAACCCATACGTTCTAAGCGCATATTGGTGATAACTGTCGTGAAAGAAAAACTCTTACTTACAAAGTTTATTTTTAAAAATTGGCTTTCAGTGTAGACGTAAAGCAGAACTCAAATGGGATATGTCTATGTCGAATTTGTTGAATAACGAGGCTTACTTTATCACCTGAAGTACTTCCATTTGGGTGGCTTTTTTCTTTGCGTAGTAAAATATGGGAAATTGTTCTAACTCGCCTCCATGTTCTACTTTTATAGAAGGGCGTAGGGAAGTTATGTTCTTCTTTCAGACCTTACGATCTATAGGGCAAATGAAGTAGCGCTCATGTTTCTAAATCTCGGCATAAAGGGGTGGGTGGTTGGCACTATGCCCAACCGCTTTTACTTTCCCTGACTAGGGTCAGGTACCCAAAAGAGCTGGGTGGAATCAGGGACGTCCTGCAGATTCAAGTTCGGACAGAGATCCGAACTCAAGACATTCGAGTTTAGAAGTTTAGCGCAGTACCACTCGACCAGGCGATGATGAAGTGTTTTCAAAATATGATATAAGATCAAGAACGATATTAAAAATAGGCTGTTTTTTTCTTGAGTACAAATTACGTTCATAGATGATACAATACCTAGCTTGATCTAAAATGTCCAATCTAAGCACCCATCATCTCAACCAGATGTTCTTAGCTAGACAAAACAGCTTTTTTTTCTTATGTGTTGTACAATGGGCCGTGGTAAGCAAACATCACCACTACAATGGGCCATCACAAGCAAACAACACTACAATGGGCCATAGCAAGCAAACATCACCACTACAATGGGCCATCACAAGCACACAACGCCACAATAAAGGGCCATCACAAGCAAACAACACCACTACAATGGGCCAGAGCAAGCAAGCAACACCACTACAATGGGCCATAGCAAGCAAGCAACACCAATACAATGGGCCATAGCGATCAAATAACACCACTACAATGTGCCAAAGCAAGCAAACACCACTAAAACGGACCATCACAAGCAAACAATACCACAATAATGGACCATCGCAAGCAAATACCACCACTACAATGGGCCATAGCAGGCAAACAACACCATTTAATTTCCACGGATCAATCATGTTGTGAAAACAAGAGCCGAGAGTAGCTTGGACAAAAAGTGTTTCAGCTGGATACTTTAGTCAAAGTAAACATCCTCTAGCAATTTTCCCAAAGAAATCTTTGAAGTTCTGAATGGCAGACACGTGAATCACTCGGCTACATGAAATGTTGATAATATAACTTTAGAAACATTGCAAGATTTGTTGTACAAATATTCATGTTGTTATCAAAATATTCAAAACTTAAAACATTATGATTTAAAAGTGGATTTGATACAGAAAAATAATTTGGTCTTTATAAATTAAATAATATAAAAATAAACTTGTTTAACTTGATCGTTCTAAATTGCATCAACTATTATTTCTTGAAATAAAGT
>NW_026732742.1:92500-258695 GCF_028476545.2 Physella acuta | reverse complement strand
GAATAAAACCATTTCGATTAATTAATCGCTTAAAATATTTAATATAAGAAAAATTAAACAACCATTCATTTTACAGAGCTAATAATAATTAATATTATAAAAAATGTATCTTCTGTCTTTAAAATTGAAAATAAAATTATTTTTAGCAATATAAATTAATACAGTGGATTGCTGAATTTAATTGTGACCATAGTTATGATTAATTTTAGAGATTGTATGATTAATTTATACACAATTTAGAATTACAGAATATTGATTATTCGGTATAGAAAACATTAGGGTAGAGATTACTAAACGATATAATATAGGATTATGTAATATAGAATATATTAGTATATTATTATAGAATCTAGGCTATACAACAAGTAATACATGATATGATTGCACAATAGAAAAAATACATAATATAAAGGCCCATTTTTTAATCGAATTTAAGACTCATTTCGTTTATAAAATTAGTTATTACAAAAAAAAAATTGCAGAATACGTAATAGCTATTTTTATCGAATTTATACATAGAATGACTATATAATCTTAAGAACATGATTATGTAGTGGCGTAGGTACAAGGTGTGCCAAGGGGCTATACCCCCCCCCCCGATATATATATATATATATATATATATATATATATATATATATATATATATATATATATATATATATATATATATATATATATATATATATATATATATACATATACATATACATATTTACTGTACTCAAGTAGTACCCCTAACCAGAGGCGTCACAAGGTTGGGGGGGGGGGCGGGGCTGAGGACTGCGCAAGGTGGCAAAATTTCGGGGGTGACACCATGGCGAAAAATAGCAAAATATATAGAAGAAGTAAGCATTTTGCCAGTTCAATAAATGACTAATGAGAGTTAACTGTACTAATAACTGACTGCAGATAAAAAAAATATACAATTAACTGTGCACGTTTAAAAACTATCATTCAGGGGGGGGGGGGGGGTGAGGGGAGATGACACAAACTGCAAAATGTACAGGTGAATACATGCTTGTTGAATTTTTGGATAACAGATTTGCTAAGCGACGACCGGAGAGAGGCTGATACCAAAATCTAATAATTTACGATGAAAACGATGCTTTTTTTCACATGAATTAATAGGTGGATTATGTGCAAAATTTGACGCCATTTGGGAAAATGGGAAGTCACCAAATGTAGCTATATATATATATATATATATATATATATATATATATATATATATATATATATATATATATATATATATATATATATATATATATATATATGCATATCTAGAATTATTTATATTTCGCTCTATGTATATATATAATGAAGTTTTGCTTGTTTGTTTGTGGGTTTGTTTATGTCCTCTATGCAGCACTACACCTTTCATCCTATGACCATGCAACTTAAGTTAAGAATACCACTGGATATATTTCACAAGCACGGTGCCCCAGCAGGGCGCGAATCGATTCTATATATAGATCCCTATATAGGGTATATATACGTAAAAGTAGATTGCGGTTTAATCCCGTTCATCCGCTCGCCATAAAACTTCAGGGGAGGTTATTTTTTTTTTATTTTAACAGGGCGGCGTTTCTGGAGGGTGCAATTTTTCTCTACACAGTTTGTAAAAAACAAAACGGATGCTGTTTGACATCGTTTATCTGAGTGCCGTTAAACTTTCGAGAGTTAATGAAAACACTCACGAGAAGGTTTCTGCGAAAACAAAAATTAAAATTTATTATGGGCGTTTCCCTGGAGGGTGCGATTTTTGTTAATAAGCGGCTTGGCGCCTGAAAATCCAGGGCGGCGATATTAAAACTGCATGGGGGCTAAGGTAAAAAAGCAACAACAGGCGCAGCCGCCGGCGCCCCGGATATTACGTAACCCGAAGCGCCCCGTGCTACCATGTGAACACTATGACGCCTACGTTCGTTTTTTTTTTTTAAATTTATACACTAAAGACACGATGGGCAACAATAATTTTTGACTATATGGAATCAGGCGCGTCTGCCGGCTCCCCGGCAGGAAGCGATTTGGCGCCCTGAGATATCCTAAGGTTGTGTTAAAGAGCACTCTACAATATTGACCCTGTGGCACACGACATTCGATGACAATTCGTTTGACCCGATGCGCCACTGGCTTCGGGAGGAACACTATGAGTTTTAAAAGAGCGCTCTACAGTAGGGAAATTTTTTGTCTACTGCACCACTGGCGTGTGGTCTAGCGCCCCTGTGTGGGTCCCTCATAAACACTATTGCGCCTACGTTCGTTTTAAAGAGTGCGATACATTATGGATACAATGGGCTACTGTGTGCGGTAGAATTTGCGCCTCAACAACTATGATGAAAGCAATATAACACCGGCTTTGATTACATTTAAATTGTTTAGATTTAGAAATCAATGTCAAGCGTAAAAAAATACGTGATTGCTAATGTAATTATGGAATCCTCTTAAAATATTGCGTCAGTCTGTCTTCTGAGACCGCAGCAACGCGCGGGACGGGTTCGCTGGTTTAATATATATTTCTTCTATATAAATAATTCTCTTCATGGATACCATAGAAAACACCAAGCTGTAAGCGCCCCTAGCAGCCCCCTCTCTTTCTCTCTATCCCTACCACCCCCATCCCTACATGGTCTAGTGAGCTGTGGTTCAAGCTAAATGTTTACAATCGTAGAGCCGGGTTTAGTGACAGCTATTAGGGGCAGATAATTTAGTTTGAAACGATTTTAAACTTAGTGGAGGTAACTCAGAGGGGGCTGCTTTCACGAGGAGTGGGGGGGGGGGGTTAGGATTTTTGGGAAAGGAGGGTGGGGAGGGGGGGTTATCGTCCTTAACGAGCTACTGATAGTGTTTTAAAGCAAATATTTTCAGTGGCAGCATTGTTACTGTCAAATTCACAAATTATGAATTACAGAAAAGTAGAAAATGAAACAACAAAATAGCGGCGTATGATAGCGGCTCGTAAAATATAAAACACAATGTAAATACCTTTGTTATACCTACGGAAAATAATAATATGTAACATGGATTCCTGAAATTTTGCGCTGCTTTAATTTTTAACGTTGGGATCCTCCATCGACATCCATACTCTCCTTTAGTATGTTCAGGCTTTTTTTTTTCATTTATGGGAAGGGATGATCGGAAAGTGTGACGACACATTTTTGCTTTCATCCGTTATTTCGGGCTTTAAAAGATTGCTTTTGGTATTAATTCATTTATTAACTCAATGTTTATCGAGGTCAGTACATATTATAATAAACCGGGAGTGATCTCCCCTAAACTTTCTCGAATATTCTAATATAACACTACGGGGAATGGCAACTCGGGATATAGACATGATTTTTAATCCATTTTAAATACTTAAACTTTTTAAAATAGAATAAAACCTCGTAGAAAAAAGAATTGCACACCAAGTGAACGTCAAATAAAGATGTGCATAATAGTGCGCAACATTATTAGTACTTTATAAATTTACGTGCGATTTTTGAGAAATCGGAAATAGCGTAAATTAGTACTTCCTGTCAACGGAAATCACTCAAAATTTGACAGAAGGTAGAGAATTAGATCTTTTGCTTACATGTGAAAATTTTCATTTATCTATCTGCAATAGTACTCAAGTTATAGGCTTTTGAAAAATTCAAAGTAGAAAAAGTACCACTTTCGGTTATCGGAAATCACTCAAAAGTTTATACGGATCTATGATTTTGATAAAATACTTATATATGAAATTTCATCAACCTAGCTGTAACGGTACTCAAGTAATCGTGTTTACACACAGACACACACAGACACAGACATACGGACAAGATTGCAAAATTATGTTTTTCCGTATCAGTGAGGTGTAAAACGTCGAGATTTGTAAAAAAAAATCTCGATTTTTTTTTTGCACGATTACAAGACTTTCTCTATACTTCGTATATACGAGAAAGTAAAAATACAGTTTCAGGGGAACGGCGGAGGGGGTTATGTGTTGAGGTGTAGTGTTTTTAAAGAGAGTGGTGGGGGGGGGGGAGCGAAGATCTGGCTTTTTGTGAAAATTTGTTACAATTAGAGAAGGGGGGTTTGGTGCAAAATCGTCTGAAGAGTGAGTCGTGGTTAATGGGTGACCACTTTATGATTGTATATTGACGTCACCATTATTTTGGGCGGTGGCTTTATGTGACGATATGTAACGAGAAAAAAGAGGGTTGAGTTAATGGCGTAGCATTTATTTTGCATTTTTTAAGGATACAAATAATAAAAACACTGCTTATTTTGTTTTACATGTGTGACGACATTGTGTTAACCAAATGTATTGAATAGTAGGACTTACAGATTATTAGTTCTCTCCCCCCCCCCTGAAGCAATTACCCCCTGTCATTTACCCCCCGCCAAGGAGGACATCTCCCCCCCCCCCCACACGCACACACCTCTTAAGGTACAGCTGGGGTTAGGGTTATGGTTAGGGTTACGGCTAGGGTTAGCGTTAGGGCTAGGGTTAGAGTTAGCGTTCTGGCTAAGGTTAAGATTATGGTTAGGGTTACGGCTAGGGTTAGGATTAGGGCTAGGGTTAGAGTTAGGGCTAGAGTTAGAGTTTGGGCTAGGGCTAGCGTTTGTGCTAAGGTTAGGGTTATGGTTAGCGTTAGAGTTAGGGCTAGGGTTAGAGTTAGGGCTAGAGTTAGGGTTAGCGTTCGGGCTAAGGTTAGGGGGTTAGCGTTAGGGCTAAGGTTAGGGCTAGGGTTAGATTCAGAATTAGAGTTAGTGTTATGGTCAGGGTTAGGATTAAGGCTAGGATTAGGGTTAGTGTTATGGTCAAGGTTAGGCTGAAACCTAAGTCTAGAGTTGGTTTTGGTTATGTGTTAAGTTTTAGGCTGAGGTGAATGCTTAGGGTTTGGTCATTTTTTTATCGATTAGGATTAAGGAAATACATAGGTATAGAGTTTGAGTTAGGATCATAACTTGAGGCCGGGGGGGGGGGGGGGGTTCTCCAGTGGGGTTATTGACAAGGGGTAATTGCCCCGGGGGGTAAATACGGGAGGGGGGCTCCTCCGGGGGGGGGGGGTAATTGACGGGGTGGGGGTAATGTCATGTAGCCAGGTCCACTATTAGAAAGCCAAGATTCCAAACTCTGTAGCCTTATGTATGTAGGTAATCTAATCTCATACAAGTTCATGAAAGCAACATCAAAGACGAGAAATAAAAAGAGCCATCGTTGTCGGCTTATTTAACAGGGAAATCTTAGTCTAAATCAATCCACGACAATGTCTTTAAGACAATAAACCTTAACTTTGCTTGAAATAACAATTTCGTTCTTCATTCAGTCAAACTCAACATTATGGCTTCACTGAACTTTGTCATTGAAAGGCATGTGTAGTTTGAAATGTGTGTCTGTTAAAATTGTACAGTTGATACCGAATATATCCAGCCTTTTTCTTCTTCGTTCAGCTGCTTTTCTTTCTGGATTTCTTTTCTTATCTTTTGTCAATCCAAGAACAAGTGTTGTATCCCCAAGATAGGTTGCTATCCCCAACTATAGAGCCTCATCTACACGGGAGATTGAACTCAGGACTTCTCGGTTTAGCAACCACGAACTTTACAAGTTCTTGATTTTGGTATTGGCGTGTCAGTTTTCTTCTTTATTTAGTCGACATCTAAAGTTAAACAAAAACAGTTGCCTACCTCAGCAAAAATCAATGTAGGCCAATTATGGCCAGTGTAGCAATTAGCAACATCAAAGTTGATTTGGATTCCATGCAACACTCATTCCATACTTCTCTAGTGTGGAGGTCTTGCTTATTAATATTATCCTGTTTGTTTGATACTTTTCTTTAACTTAATAATATTAACCATAGACACTTTTTGCCTGGAGTACAAACTGGGTCACAGTATTCTCTGGTAAACAATTAAGTTCTTTTCCAAATATATGCTCAGCTAATAGAAACAGCATTCCTAGATTATTTATTTTTTTTTGTTTTTTTTTTTTAAAAAGCTTCAGCTGTTTTAATGTCAACTTGTGCTGGGAATACTATAACTACATACAACCCTTTTCAGCTTTCAATCACTTGCATCTTATGTACAAAGTATGAAAACCAAAAACATCAAATTTTGAGAAATAATTTATTTATGAAACAATTGCATATAATTATAAAGCCAAACATTAATATATCAAGATTATTGCAATTATCACCATTTGCAGATTCTTGTTTAACTATGGTAGATGGAAGTATTAGTTGCCTTTTACATCACTTTTCACTTCCTGAAACAAAACAAAATGATTTTCTTAATCATCCATCTGAAATAATAAAATTAGCAAAAAAAAAAATCTTTAGTTTAAATTAGTTTAATACATCAAAACAAAACAAGAAAAAAGTGATTGAATGAGATGAATCACGGCACAGATATCTATAAAATTTTGCTTTAGTGATAAAGGGGGAAAAATTTAAGTTATTTTAAGTGAAACATAAGCTAGAGAAATAAACTATTAGGCCTAATTTAAATAATTTAATTCCTTTCTCCCAAAACACTACATGTATCCTTAAAAAAAGAAAACTTAAAATTTATCAATATTTACCTTGTGTATAAACTCTTCTGTACATCTACTGTATCAGCTTGATGCTCATTAGGTATGCCTAGTTCCTGTTGAGCAGTTAAGACAGATTAAGTAAATAATTCAAATTTGTAAGACAAACCACTAAATGATACTG
This sequence comes from Physella acuta, assembly GCF_028476545.2. Lineage (NCBI taxonomy): Eukaryota > Metazoa > Mollusca > Gastropoda > Physidae > Physella > Physella acuta. The sequence continues at coordinate 252,009 of NW_026732742.1, read as the reverse complement.
TTATATATATATATATATATATATATATATATATATATATATATATATATATATATATATATATATATATATATATATATATATAAATATATATATATCTTTCCTGCAAATCAGCATATTTTGCAAAACAAATATTTAAAAAAATACATAATGATATTGTATCAATCATCACCACTGACTTGGTTTTACTAGGTAAAATATTTTTTTAAATACAATATTTATACCAATAAAAATCTACCTCCATCAACATGTTCAAAATAAACCAAAGCAAACTTGTGATAACTTACCTGATTAATGTTTGAGAGGATTCACCCAGTTCTCGCCACTGAAGCAGATTAGATGCATGTGTTATTACACTTGTGATATACTGATTGCCATTTTGTGTACTTTTAGTCCTGGAGATCTATGTTGTAGGCATAGACTGTTAAACCTGGATAGTAATATTATAGAAGTAAATTATATCTAGTATAATATAAATATTTTAAAATATAAATGACACTAAATTATATTTATCATTATTGGAAATAAAAATGGTACAATTAAGTTATAAAAAAACAAATTATAAAATTTAAAGCAGCTTATTAATAATTGTCATACCTTTTCCTACTTTTATGTCAAATGTAAGAGGTAATAGAGAAAGAACATCTTGTGTCATTTAGTATGCTGTAGTCTTATTACTGGTAAAAATCAGATCTTCCCTTTTTTTTGGATGAACCTGTAAAAGAGAAATTACAACATGGATAAACACAATGAATATCATATCTAATCCTCAACTAGTTATCACCCCAATCCTAACCTCATTTTTTAAAACCAATTTCTAAATATGTTTTCAGAACAAATGTATGTTAAGTCTACCTATTTTAATGTTCAGAATACTAATATTTATCAAAACTACCTCCAGTTGAAATTCAAGATACCTTTATAAAAAGTTATTATGACTTTAACTTTGTGTAGTTGTTATTTAGGCTATTTGTTTAATTTATATTATTTAAATTAATATTTCATGCCTTGTTTTAAAAAGATCTACAAGTCTACTTTTGATTTTATGGTATAATCTGATAAAAATTAGGCTGCTACATCTGAAAACTAAGGTCAATGCAAAGACTTCCAAATTAACGATAAGTAGGCTTGTATAGATATTGTATATAATTACTAGCCCAATAGTATTACTCTACGACCAATGTATAGGACTTAATGTATCAGACCTAATTCCTATAATTAGGCCTACTAATTATTAAATAATTAATAGATCTAACAGTAGGATAATTACAATTATGGGCCTTAGCTGACATAGAGAGCTGAATACTTAACTAAACATTTTTAAAAATTATAGTAAGCTAAGTGAGTTGAATTATTTTATTTAGCTAGGCCTAGGCTATAATATACTCTATAGCAGTCTATAGTTAAGTGATAGCCGCAGAGTAGCGTATATCATAATAATTTCAAATTAAATCTATAAGCAACATTAAGCCTCTGCCTTGTTGCCTAATTAAAAACTAAAGCCTATTAAGCCTTTTCCTAATAAGCCTTTGGCCTAATTTAAATAACAGCCTATAGGCCCTATAATATATAAATAGGCTAAACTACTTGTAAGACCTAATAGTAGTAATAGACTAATGACTAAGAGTGCTAGGCCCCTTTCCGATATTATATAATAATTGCTTGATCGATATCATAATATCTAACACTGATTACATTAATTTACATAAGGCTATACCATCTTAACTATGACTAATACTTTTTCTACTAATAAAATAGGCTATCTCTAGTTTAAACTTAGGCCTAATAGTAATTAGTAATTATAATTAAGTAGGCCATTTTATGACATTTATAAAATTTTTAGTAGATGGCCGAGCCTTAAATTTAAATACTAAAATAGATTTAGCATACTATGCCTATTGTTGGTCTAATTAATAATTTATTTTTCATTTAGAATTTTAGATCTCCAAAAGATAGGCCTAGGTCCTAAATAAATTATTTTTATTTTATTGAGCCCGCCTTAATGTATAAGATGTGATCTGTTTTTTTAATAAAAATAACCCTACACAATACTAGGGATTTAACTAATATCTAGTACTACTTTAGGCCTATTTAATTATTTATTAGTAGGCTGAATAAAATCTAAAGCTATAAGGCCTACTTTATTACTATATTTGCCTATTATTCTATAATTAATTTATGTTTTCTTTCAATACATAGTAGATCCTGTGGTACCTCAACATTCTAGTGCCTCGACATACCAGATTTTTTAAATACGAGCAGTTGAGCGAGTAATATTTCGCTTTGAGTTACGCGCAAAATTTGAGATACCATATTTCACAGTTCATGTAAAAGAAATACCCCCAAAAAGATGCAAATGATTATTTATCGCAGCTATTTAATTATAATAATAAGCGTCTTACTCATATTTGCAGCATTATGAAAGGGAGAAAGAAATAAACTTCCTAAACAAGTTTTATTTTAAGCTACCAGCACATGAAAGTGACTTAAATTAAGCATGGCAAAAAAGAAGAGAAAAGCTGTCACGAAAATTAAGCTATCGTAATAATTTTATTTAGTATTTATTTAGGCCTTACGTTTAAGTCTTAAGTGCAACAATGCTCAGTGAATTTTAGCCATTAATGTCATTAAGTTTAGGAATGATGTCACTGTACTTGTGTAGCTTTAACTTTAGTATATATTATTTTTAGACCTAAGCCTAATCTTGTAGATATAGATCTACAAACAATTTGAAATAGAAGAGATTTAAAATTGAGTAGATCTAGACTTCTAGATCTAGATCCTAAATGCTAAAGGACAGCTATGCCACAGAAATAATTATCTTTCTATCTAGTCAATCTAGACTAGTCTAGATCTAGCTAGTGCTACTGAAAAATTACTAGATTTTCTAGATCTAGATTCTATCATTTACTTTCGACGCACTAGGCATACTTTTAACTTGTTCTCTCTAGTCAATAATGTAGATTTCTAGATCTAAATGTAAATCCTGATCTTGTAGATTTGATTTACGTAGGTTTTACATCAGTGTAAATCGTTGATCAAGTAGATCTAGTCTAGATCTAGATCTGGACTAGCTCTCGTCAAAACAAAATGGCTGGAATATTAGCTTCAAAACACCTACAGTTTATGCTTTCCTAATTGTGGAGAGCATGTTTAATTATTGTTTTATTTTCAACGACAGTGTTGACTGAGAAACCACCAAAGGGTTTTATTCTCAGCGACACAGTCGGAGAGAGGCTCAACGATTCTGTCGTTGAGATGATCCGCATGGGGTGGACTTTCAAGTTTCCATGTATCCTAACATCACGGGTAATGATAGTGACGTCACGTTTGGAGTTAATAAAACATTTCCTGTTTCAATATGTAAGTGTTCAGCCAAATGTTTTTTTTAACCTGTTATTAAGGACATTATTACCAAACTAGTCGAACATTTACTAATAAGCTATATTTAGTCTTCCAAATGTAAAAATAAATCACTGCAAAATTATATTATTTTAGATGCACCTTCTATTCGACTGACTAACTGTCCATCTTCATATGGGATCAAAGGGTCAGAGGTCAACTGCACTTGTGAAAATAAAGACAATACAGACAGCACGACAAATATAACTTGGTACAAGAATGGTACAGCTGTAGCTGTCGATGTTATAAGCTCAACAATTTCACTAAACACATCAGAAAATTTAACAGGTAGATCTATTTAGTTAATAAGTCCAACAGAATAAATCACACAATGTTGTTTAGTTTTTTTTTCTAATATTTAAGAAATTGCATGATCGAAGTTGCTTTAATTCAAAAGTAGATCTAGATCTAGATCTAGATCTAGATAACTAGATCTAGATGGTATTTTCATCAAAGATGTAGTTATTAAATTATAGTTAATACAGTTAGATAATATCACAATTCTTTGTATAGTCTATGCTTAAATTAGTTATGTTTTAGTATAATATTATTATTAGCATTAGGTATGATTAAAATAAAACTATGATTTGTTTTAGAGCTGGAGATTTACTGTGAAGCCACCAATGCTTTGGGATGGAAAAGTGAAAAGCTATTACTAGATCTATGTAATTTTAACAATATCACATGGGATGTTGATTGTAAGAATAATAGCTTGTCACCTTTGCAGAGGTGTAGCGAGTGGTGGGGGGGGGGGACATATGTCCCCGGGCGCCGACCTTAGGGGGGGGGGGGCGCCAAATTGAAAGTTTGAGGGGGGTGCAAATGAAAAGCTCGAGAGGGGGTGCAAATCGAAAATTTGTCCCGACGCCGGGAAGGGTCGCTACGCCTCTGCACCTTTGCATGCCATTTTTTTCTTGATTCTACCTTTAGAGTTTAGACTAACACACTGCTGTCACTGACAGTTGTAACACTAATGTACTGAAACGGATACATATTTTTTCTTTTTTTTTCTGCATTAAACCATTTCTTCATACTCTGGGTAAACATTAAGTTATGTACAATATGATATAAATTAAAATATATATATATATATAGGCCTATGCATATTCAGTCAACATAGGCTAAAAAATTTATTCCACAAAGAGTGAATTTATCCTTTCATACTGTCTTGGCTAAAATACTGTTTTAAGTGGTTGAATTATTGTTTTTAGCATCAAACAAGTCTGAAAACAACAATGACACTACAGATGATTGTACAAATAAAGCCTGTGGAATTGGTAAGTTATTGAATACAAAAAAATCACTGTGCACAAAACACAGGTAAATTTTGCTTTACAAATCAAAATGTATTCCAACCTTAAAATAGTCTATTATCTCAAAAAATAGCAAAACCACACATGCAGTTGTGAAAATCTAAACTGCTTAAACTCAACAATTTTTTCCAGAGTTTGGTACACAATAGATATTTTTAAAGATGTCTATGTAAACAAATGTCAGCAATCCTATCCTTTCAAAATTGGATCAACTTTGGAAGATCCCATCCACCTTAAAGTTATAAAGTTATACAGTTTTTATGCATGTTAAATAAAATATATTGATGTTAAATTTAATGTTTTGGTGCTTAAATGTAACCAGCCTAGTCTTCTAAACTTAACTTTAGTCAGACCGCATGAATTTCCTTCCCATTTAAATGTCATAAATGTATGACTCTATTTTTTGGGGGTGAAGCTAAATTATTACGATTTCGCTGACAGATAAATCACAGGTAAATTAAAAGGCGTTTATCTATATTTTTTTAGTTGATAGATCTTAATAAATTTGGAAAGCCTATATTTAAAATGATAAATATCTTTCTTTGTTAATTAAATTATAAATAAAAAATATTTGTGTTTTAGATTTTGGAATTAAAAATTTTATCCTTTATCTTGCAACTACTGGCACAGCATTTGTGTTTGTATTTCTTCTGGCTTTATTTATTGCAGGTAAGTCTACATGTGATTAATTGCTATTGATACATGTGTTTTTTAATAGTTATTGAAACAATAGGCAAATCTCTAGCAATAAAATTAATTCTTATTTTCAGTAAAATGCAGTTGCATCAAGAAATGGAAAGATATAAAAAATATAAAGTAAGTTAATCATATAATATTTAAATTTAAAAAAATTTTATCTACTCTTAAGGTGCAGCTAAAAATAATATACAGCAAGATACATATACTTTCGCTAACAATTTCAGCAACAATCCTTTTCATAAGTGTTTTAAAAAATCCATATCCTAAACATGTATTTGTGTGTATACTATTAAGTAAATAGAATTTTGTTTACTCAACAAAGATTATGTTAAAATGTAGGATAAAAAACTTAAGCAATAAATAATTACTTCACCATTCTAATATCAAGGCAAAAACACAGAAATTCCATCTTCACAAATTCAGTTCACAGTAATATCTGTTATTTTTTTAATGACAAATAGAATACATTAAAATTGTACCGTATTGTTTGTCATTTAAATCATTCTGATTTTCAGTGTTCATAGTTGCTTAAAACAAATTTTAAAAGCCATTGTATGAATTGCTTTTTATTTGAACCCATGTTGTAGTATAAAATTAACAAATTGGAATTTAATTTACAGCAAATCCAATTTAATTCTAGTAGGTATGTAAAGTATTATTTCTCAAGCAATCTATATGGATAATATTCTGTGTTAGAGATATGGAAACAGAAAATTTAATACAATGCTTTTTGCAAATGTATTACTATGATAAATAAAAATGTAGCTAGTTAAACTTATATAAAATGTGAAATAATTCTTTGAATTTTCTTTTTATATTGAGATACTTTATAATAAATTTTGTATGTTAATTTTGGGTTGATTTATTTATCAAAAATATTTTTAAATATTCATCTTAGAAATTGACAACTCTGATATTTATATGATTGGAGAGGAAAGTGATAGCTGCTACACAATAGGTAAACTTTACTCCTCATTGTTTATAACTGGCAAATTTGGAAAAAAAAAGTAAATGTATTTTTTATAATGCCTTAAATATATTTTAAATTTCTTATAGTAATAAAATTGTTCAATTATAAAAATGTAAAATTTCTTAGTTTAAGGAAATTATACCTACTTAACTTACAAGGACTTCAATAGTATATGTATAATATCAGGCATTAGTAAATAATTGAGGTAAGAAATTACATACTGTAGTAAATATTTTATTCTTGGTGTATAAATTATCTTTACAGGCACATCCGTATATAGAATGCTAGAGCCTTATGTACAACACGACCTGGTTTCCAGGATGAATTCTAGTGAGACTTACATGTCAGATGATTCACAGGCGTGCCTTATAGCTGATTCAGCAGATGCAAGTCACAAAAATAGTGAGTTTCAAGTTTTTAAGAAATACTGTCACATTGTACAGTATGAAGAAATATTTGACTAATTGACTATTGATTTTTACTTTTTCACCTTTAAAGAAAAATAGGGGAAAAAATAAAAATAAATTAGTTTATATCAACTTCCAGTATTTTTTTAAACAAAAATTAATTATTGCTAAATTAAAAAATGTCCATTAGATATATTCTATGTGGAGTTCTGAAAAAGTATTGTTTTTATTCTAGGATTTAAACTTTGATTTTTATAAATTAGAAAAGGTTAAATTAGTTTTGTGGAAGAAATACTAATGGATGTTTTGTACAGAACCTGGGGCTTGCTAAAACATAAAATTCCTGTAACATTTAAAAGGGTGATGGGATTTGGGTGTTAAGAGTTAGGGTTTGGAGGAAACTACTATCATGGATGGTGAGAGAAGTGTTCAGTTTAATATCATGTTGGGGTTGTCTGGTATATGATTGGTGTGTTTAGGGGTCGGCATGGTCCAGTCGGTAAAGCTCATGGTTGCTAAACCGAAAAGTCTCGAGTTCGAACCCTCGTGCAGATGAGGCTCGTTAGCTGGGGACAGCCACTCTTCTAGGAGAGACAACTCCAAAATTAAACAACTGCTGCCTTGTAGTTTGTTCTTGGTTGGACAAAGGCTATGGAAGCAAATCCAAAAAGAAAAGCAGGCTGAAATCAGAGTCAATGGCCTCAATGGCGCATAACAAGTTGACACGTAACGCTTAATTGTGTTGGAGGCGTGGTCGAGTCGACAAAAAGCTCATGGTTGATAAATTCTAACAAAGTCTCGAGTTCAAACCCACTGGCAGATAAATCTCGATCCCCTTCAACACTAATAATTAAGAAAGAAGAAGAAGAAGATTGGTGTGTTTGTAATAATAGTAGTGAGAAGAAGAGGGCGAGAGAGGAAGGGGTATTAAGAGAAATAAAGGAGCAAGGGAGAACAAAAAAAGGGGGGGGGGGGGGATGCAGAGAGCAAGAGAGAGAGAGGGGAGTGAGAAAGGCAGTGAGACAGAGAAGTAGAGAGAAAGATGGGGAGAGATAGAGACAGGGAAGAGGAAAGGTAGAGAAAGAGAAGCAGTGAAAAAGATGGAGAGAGGGCAACAATTACAGATGATTAAACTTTTTCTGTCCACAGCTTATCCCATGCGGAGATGTTCCAGAATCTCTATAGAAGATGAGCCAGTCAACCATTATGAATACATCACATAATTTAGTTGTCTTAAATGTGAAATATCACAATAAAATGCTATTCAAATTTTTCCAAGGTAACTTTATTTTACTTGATGTGTAAAATAATGATATATTTTTCAACTGCTAGGAAAAGAAATGATGCTACTATGTAGCTTGCTTGCTGTTCTTGTAATTTTAATCTTTCTATACAATGTGACTCACTTTAAAAAAAAACAACAACCATTATGCTCATCTTTTAAGTTTCAGCTTTGTGTGTATACATTGAAATCACAATGTTTAAAATATTATAGGACTCCAAACTATTTTTTGGATAAAAAAAAAATATCAAATGTTTTCAATGAATATTTTATTTTTGCTTAAACCATTCACTCTAATGAAATAAGGTGTTGTTTTTCTCTATTCTAATTACTATTCATTGTTATGAAGCCAAAGTTATATGTTTTATTAGGTAGAGAGAGAGAGAGAGAGAGAGAGAGAGGATTTGTGTTTGAAGTGGTGTAATGTAGAAAGAGAATGTTTGACCTTTTGTGCAATGCTGTTATGAGTGAAAATTTAGTTTGTCTTATTTGATTATATAAGAGGTGTAAATGCATTAAAAGTTTAGGTACATTTTTCTGTCATTGTGATTGAGAAAAAGGAACTGATCTCATAAGTTTTAAAAATTTACATTTGTATGCAATAACAGCATGTCTTGAGTACAAATAATTGATGAATGTCATCTTCTTCTTTCTCAACATAAGATTTTTGTATTTGAATTTTCTTTTACAGTTTACATAGGCTAGATTGCAATTTAGGGTTTGCGATAAGTTTTGTTTGTGATTAAATTTTGATCTCCATACAATAAATTAGACAATGGAATTAAACCAAAATTTAAAATGACATTTTTTTAAAATTTGAGCAGAATAATTAATATTATGTTAGACAATCTGTGTTTAGAAAATTAAAAAAACAAAACAAAGGGTAATAAATGCAGAAACCATAAATACTAATATAGCTTCTGTTGACATTTGGTTTATTGTTCCTTTTATATTTCTTCTATAAATTAATATATCACAATTTTGATAATGTCTTGATGAAATCTCATTTTTTAAAATTGTTTATTCAAATACATTAAAAATTTAAATTGAACTATACAATTTTAACATAAATGGACTTATTTCTCTTTAATTTGAATCACAAATTAAAGAGAAATAAGTCTCTATCACATAAGTTTATTTCAAATATACAAATTTCAGTGCAAAAGAAAAAACACAACATTTTAATTAATAATCTTATAAAACATTTTAGATTGTTCCTAAAACTATACTTTTAAAATGAACATATGGTCATAAAAATATTGTAGAAAAATAAAGGAATAATTCTTTAACATTGGGTCACATCAATATTGTAAAAAAATGAAAAAAAAAAAATGAAGTAAAAATTGTTAAGTAGACGTAGATATGTATATAGGTTTAACAGACTTTTATTACATACATAAATTTGCATTTTAATCTCTATATTTTGTGTTTCTTTCAAATTCATACAATAAATACAGTGTAAAAAGTATTTCAAATTTATAACACAGTTTCTTCTTCAAGGTTGAAATCCATTTCACTTATACTTGCCTGTAAAAAAGAATAACCAAATAATATAAATGAATTTGTATAGAGTGTGTTCTTGCATATATATGTTATGTAAATATACATACAAGTGTATGTGTATATAAATATATACTACAAAGTGAACCCATGTATGCACATAGGGACAATATGGCAGTATGAGATGTGTTGAATTATGGCAGTTTTCCATAAATGGTTTATTACAAATGTTATTAAATAATTCAATTAAAATTTGAAGGATAAAGACTATTATTTTTGTATAAAACTTATTTACATCTTTTTGAATTTACAATAGCATTTATAAACTAACTGCCAGTAATGAATCAAACATGATATTAAAATTATCACATAAATCACTACTTCTTATTTTATCAAATATTTAAGAAAATATGTTGTATTCAATATCTTGTATTATAAGAGTATGATTATTTCATATTTACAAATTTCAGTGCACAAGAAAAAAACAATATATTTTAATCAATAGTGCAGTCTCAAAGTTTGTCTAAATATTGTATGCATGTAATGTAAGGCTGCAACTTCTGAAGTTGTTGTCTTTATCAATGTTTATTAGAAACTGTATTGTTTACATAAAAGTGTATGCATGTGTATGTACAAGTTGTCTTCATCAATGTTTGTCAGCCTCTGTGGTTTATATCTGAATGTATGTATTCCACTTCTTATGTAAATAAATATGAGTGACAGTTGAGAGAGGTGATGACAAAACCTGACCTGCAATACTTTGCTTTTTTTTTTTTTTGCAGAATAAAGCTTTATCAATTAAAAGCAAGAATGCGCATTAAAGATGTAGCTTACATTATATTAAAAATTTCAATAAAATGATCTATTAAAGTATTTTTAAAGTCATTTTTACTCTTTCATGTCAGTTTATTATTTTAAAAATTTGGTTACATTTAAATTTAGTTACAAATCATTTAATCCTTTTTACAAAATTAATTTTAATTTGCAAATTAACTTTTTTTAAACATCTAGATGAATATGAAGAAAAAAATATAGGCTACATAGATTGAGAAAATGTAAGTCAATGTTTAAAATATAAGTATATATTTTCTATTAAAACATCTGGAAAAAAGATTTTAATGTATCAATTACATGATTTCTCTCTAATTTCTCTCTTATTGTTGTAATAAACTAATACACTCAAAAACTACAATAAATTTTAAAGGAACCCTAAAAGGCCAGTTAATTTGTTAAAGCTCTTGGTTAGTAATGAATAAAAGAGATTATAAAAAAACTCTTTACCTGATCCATTTTAATGTAAAATTCTGGGGTTATATTATATTTTTACTATTAATGTTATAAAACATGAACTATTAAGGTAAATTTGTTATTCTCTAACAGCATCTTTGCCTCTCTTATAAATAATATCTCATTCTTTTTTAAACACAAATTACTACAGTGACACTTTAAATTTTACATAATATGAATATTATTTTTAGTAAACATTTATGGTAAACATCACAGTTACATAATTTTCCATGCTGATGTGTTTAAGACAAAAAAAACCTTACCTTTCATATTCTTTACTAATGTTCCTGTAGGAAAAAATGTTATATTTTATATGTTTGTTGTAATCGCCTGATAATTTTTAATAAGAAAAACTAAATTTATAGAAAATCCTTCTCTAATACAACTAAGTCCTAAATTCAGAAATAACAAAAAATTTTTTTAACAAAATATATTTTGTTAAATGGTTTTAAGTAGTCTGACATTCATTTGAAACGAAATTATGTGCTATATTAGATTACACTTCACAAACATCACATAGGAAAATACAACAGCGACATAATAACATACCTTCTTTCCCAAGCGTATCAAAATCTACCTGGTCAGAGAATCTATCTAGAGAAAAAAAAAACAAATGAAAGCTATGCAGATCATCAAAAATAGTTTACATAATTTGCCAATAATATGACTAAAATAGTTCCAAGTAACTACGGATATAGCATAAAGTATCTGTATAAATTTTGTTTAATTTATTAATAATTGCCCTAAATAATGATGCATTGGAACCAGCTCCTATATAATGTAAAAAAATATAATAGAAATAAAAAATTTAATTTTAAAATAGTTAGTGTTTAGCGAAGGTACTTCTAAAAAAATACTTATTGCTAAAAATTTGATTAACGGCTCCATTTAAAGGAGCTTTAAATTGACAACAAAATCTTATGTTATTTAAGGATTTATATTGTTGCTTGCAGCTGACGTTTTAACATTGAAAAACAATGTGAACAGATCTCACTAATGCTGATCCAAGTCCCTGGACAGATTTGATAGTTAAACTATGATGTAACCTCAGTGTGATGAAGTAAACTTAGATAATATAATTAGATATAGGTTAAGCAGAGAGGTAGACTGGAGTAAGATTTAAGCAGGGTGCCTTGGTCAAGTAGGTACAAATCATTCTCATAAAAAATGGGTACATGGAAAAACTGTGCAACAGAAAAAAGAACAAAAATGCCTAGGCAAGCTATATACAGATAGACAATATAGTTAACCTTTTCCACAACACTCAGATTATACTGTACCAAAGATCTCTTTAATTAATGTTTCTCTTGTAACCTATACATAAGGGACACCCACAAAAGTTTCCCCAACAAAATATTAGTTTATGGACCTTTTTAAGAATATAACACAGCACCAAAATTGACAAAATAGCTGATCAGTAAAATGTCAAGTGTCATAATAAGGATGGGGAGATAAAACACTGGTGAAAGTCAGCTTTTTGTTTGGATCAAACATTAACACCTACTTATATGCTGCTAATATGCATCAGGTGTCTCAAATGAAAACTAACAAATCAGACACAGGCTCAGGTAGAGGTGTAGTGAGGGGGGGTGCGGATCGCACCGGGTGACACTATTTAGGAGGTGTAACCAAGGCAAAAAATAGCAAAATATATGGAGAAAAACTTGACGGGGGGTGGGGGGTTCAAATCAAAAGATTGAGGGGAAGAGGGGTGCAAATCGAAAATTTGAAAGTTTGTCCCCGGGAAGGGTAACTATGCCTCTGGGGGGGTTGGCACCATTAAGTGCCATACCGGGTGACACCTGACCTCGCTACGCCACTGAGGCTCAGGTAGATAGATGTACAGACATACAACAGCTGGAAGTCCAGACTTGGATGAAGAAGACAGACGACGAGTCAAGTTGTAAGAGGATAGCAAAGCAAGCTAAAGCACTCACTGGATTGTATAGCTGTAGGGAGACATGGATGAGGTGTAGGTCTTAGTCAAGTCAGGAATTAGGAAAAGGCTTGTGTTATGTGATAATGTATGACTATAGGGATCCTTTTTCATTTTACAGAAAATTAGAAAAAAATAGAAATTAAAAATAAAATTCAGTAAAAGTGTTGTTATTGGGCACTGCTCTCTTATTTCTTCAAATCTCTTTACATATTATAACACAATTACCTACAGAAGCCTTTGCCTGTACATATTGCTGACCATAATATCCTTTCATATGCTGAGGACACAGAAATAGGTGAAATCTACTTCACTTCCCCCATGGACAATAAGGTTCAAAAGCAAACTTTTCTGCCTATAATATAGTATGTTCAGGAGCTGTTTTGTATTTAAACTTTGCTTAAAAGAAAAATCTAAAATAATCTAAAGTATATCAATTAGCAGTAGCTTACTCAATTTTTGAAGCTGTAATAACGTATCATGAGATTTCTTTGACCTCCTCCTTATTAGATGTAATCTACACCTTAAAAGGATTAAACATCTATTAACATACACACACACACATTTATATATATATATATATATATATATATATATATATATATATATATATATATATATATATATATATATATATATATATATATATAATTAAAATAAAATTGTTATATATTAAATTTAAACAAAAATGACTACTGTGAGAAATATTTTAAACTTTTTGAACAAATTTACCTTTGATTTATCTTATTCCTACAAGCACACAGAATCACTGTAACAATTAAAAAAAAAGAGCTTTCAGATTTAAAATAATTTGAAACAATTTCTTGAAAACAGTTAAATTGTTATTGTTTAATTACAAGAGCAATTAGATGGTATCCTTACCAATGAAAATAATAAGAGGTAGTATCACAAGTAAGGCAAGCAACTTTTGATTTACTTCAGCTAATAGAAAATATTTGTTTCAATTTATTATTAGTACATTTAAAGTTAAAAGCATAGTAAACCAACACTATACTTATATGAAATTTTAGTCCAAAACACAATCATATATATAAAAATTATTTTAATTATACTATAACCAGATCAACTCACCTTGATGGTTATTGGATGAATAAATTAGCTCTTTACATATCACAGTGCAGTTTTGGTTTCCATTTAAAAATAATAATGAATGTTTATTTTGGCTGCATAAATTATGAATAAGTCTTTCATCAATTGTTGAAAATATGCATGATACATTTTTTTTAGAATAGCAGTGTATATTCACATTATAACAAGACTGATTGGAGCAGAGATTTTTATGATCTAAAGAACATTCTTCGGGCATTCCATCATCCTCTGAAATAATTATTATAAATTTGATAATTTAAGTTTTTGCTAATAATATAAAAATAATATCAATCAATTACTTATTGTTGTTTTATTTTTTTGGTTATTATTACTATTTACAGAGTTTCATGTTTCATAAATGGCATAGCCTAACGGCAGAGTGCTAGACTACTAACTCGAAAGTCTCGAGTTTGAACCCTGGTTAAAGTCAGTAGAACATAGCTGAGTCCGACAAGTGCTGATGGGTATCTAACTCACATGAGAGAAACAAAGGCAGCTGGGCAGAGTGCGGACCACACTATACCTCCAGATGTTGAGGTCTCTGAAGCAGATAAACTCTACTTCATCTGTCCCATGTGTCTTGGGCATGAACAGATAAAAATGTTTCTTAAAATCTTCTAAATGGTATTTAGATAAACACAATGTCTTTTACAAAGTCCCAGAAATGCTAAGCATACATTATGACACGCTAGTTTATAGTTCTGTGCCAGTTATCTTTTAGTTTTGTAATCTTAATTTACAGGTTTTATAATTTTTAATTTATAATTTTACAATTCAAAATTATAAAAAGGCGTGTCTTGATAAAATAACAATTGTTTCTAATTCCTGCTCATACTACAAGAAAAAAGTGAGTAGAACTACCTTGAATCTCAGTGCTGTAAACAATTGCTGAACTCTTCCATCCAAATAGATTGACTGCTTGGCATGAATATTCTAAAAAAGAGGATCCATTATTGCACATTACTTTTTTAAACTTTTGTAATAATTATCATTGAAACACATTATTTTAATAAAATATTAGTGATATTATTTCATAAAACTTACCAGAATTTGTAAGGTTGTTTAATAATAGCCCCACACACTGTTGTGATTGGTTTAAAAGTGTGTTGTTAAAGTACCATCCAACAAGGGAAGGGATATCACTCTTGTCTGTTCTACAACAGCTACAGCTGGTGCTTGTGTTATCTTTACCAGCCTCATCTATACAGCCTGAGAGTCTAACACTGGGATGATCTGTGCAGCAAAAACAAAAATATTATAAGACATTGTTTAAATATTGAAATAGCCAAAAGGTATGTAAACTTTGTTTACTTAAACAAATATATTTAAAACAATTAGGCTTGTAAGTCTCGTTCTCTTACATAAAATTCAAAATCTCGTTAGCCAGGAAGAGATACATTTTTGAACTAAATTAAATGTTTGAAAACGATTCCTAGTGATAGCAAAAAAAGGCAGTTATTTGTTTCTAGGCCTTGCTTCAAGATTTTAAATTACCAAGAGTACCCAAATTGCAACAAATTATAACTTTTTTTTTTACTAATAATACAATGAAAATTAAGTACCGTTAGGCATAGGCTATTAATATTTCATTAATATTGTAACCATGTTTAGGACAACTTGTTATGCATTTGAATAATAAATAGCTAACAGCAAATTATAATTTAACTTCAGGTATATTTTTCTTTAAGCTAGCCTTCATCTTGTAGTTTATCATTATCATTGTTTACCATTTTAAATAACGTAACAATAGCTGGAAGTAATATTTTTTTTATAAACTGATTCAATAAAAAATTCATATTTGGTTTGAAAAATACTGGCTGGCAAGTTTGAGAAAGAGAAGTTTGTGACCTACTCACAAGCCCTATTAAATAATAGTTAATATTGGGAAAAAATATCTGTAGTGTTAGGAAACATTTATGTAGGTCACATAAAAACAAAAATGTCAATGGTTTGATTACCATTACCATCATCTTAAAAAAAAACATAATTCAGATCCTGGTTGGCATTTTATACATGATCATTTTAAGGTTGTTAATGTTAACGAGAGATTTTTAGTAAATAAAAAAAAATGTAGTTACCAATCAAAACTAAAATGTTGTACATAACACCATTTTCCTTGGCAGCAGTTATATTTTGTAAATCAGGATAAATTAAAATATCAAAATCATATTTTCCTATACTAAGAGCATGCTTGTCAATTTCAACAGAACAATTCATGGAGTAGTTTACTTCATCATCAGATCTATTAGTAAAGCTATACTCTGGCATTAGGCTGGCATTTGATGGGACCTGGTATTTGATTGTAAAAAAAAAGGTTACACTATAAATTACTTTGACCGGTGCATAATTGTTATAAATTATGTTAAATAAAAATAAACTATTGACTTGATGGCAAATTAAATATTTGAGAAAAACCTGCTATGTACTACTTTTTGTCTTTTTGTTATTTGTTAGCTAGACTTTAAAATCAATTAACTGATGTTCAGATAAATATAATTTTAAGTGGCTACATTAGTCCATTAATAAAGTGATCTGATTAATTATACGAATGTCAACGTATCAGAGAATAGTAAAGTAAAGATTCCTCTTCAGACCTAGCAAACTATTGGACAGATGATGTAGAGTTCATGTTTATTGACTCGGCATATGAAGGAATGGTGTAGTCAGAACTATATACAGCTGCCTTTACTTTTTCCCAAACCGAAATCAGGTACCCACCAGAGCTGGGTGGATTCAGGGACATCCCACAGTCACAAGCCCTAACCAAAATCCAGGTTAGCAGCCAAACTCTATATCATTGGGCCATGCCATCCCTCATCTGGGTATAGTGCTGACCTTCTTATGTTGAGATAAAGGGAAAGAAATGAATACTTTTTCATCTGCACCATAAATATCTGACTCAAAAATGTTACTTTAAATAAATATATTTAAATTAATTATATTTAATAATATAAAATTGGCCCACCTTATTTGTTGTTAAATGAAATAAACATTTATGTTGGAAGTTTAAGTTTGCGGAGCTGCAGATTAAATTTAAACTCTCCTTTGTGAAGTAATAATTACATTCTGATTCACCACTAGCTTAAAAGAAAGAAATAATGGTTAATTAGGCTGTATGTTTCAAGCAATACAAATATAGGCTATATGTTTGAAATGTAAGCAATACAAACATAGGTTTAACTTTAATGTTTTAAACACAAGCAATACAAATATTTTTAAAATATAAAATACCTATAAGCAATATCAGAAAAACTTTATTAGCAATATGATGCTTAATAGAGTGTTGCAAGTAAGAATTTATTTTAAAATATGGGCGATAAACAAGGATGCTTGTTATTACTAATGCTTTAGTGTAAGTTGGGTTGGCTATGTGTATAACGGGCTGTGTGTGTAAGAAATTTGAAAGTTATATCTTAGTTACTTTAAAAGTTAGTAGGGGTTCCACATAAAACTATTTCTGCTAAAAAAGCAAACACATTTTTCGTGTTAAAAAAAAATTAAAACTTTCTTAAAAAATGACATGCAGCAATATATTTAGTGTTTCTGTTCTGATGAAAGCAATATCTATCAGGGGGAATGGTTAAAATTTATTTAATTTCATTATAAAATTTCATTTTGAATACCTAATATAACACATGGCTAAAAGTTTTTCACTGCTAGGTATTAGAAAAAGACCAAATAGAACTTACTATAGATTTGTAGCTTGCACACATATAATGTTTCAGACTGTGTAGAAGAATACGAGGCTTTCAGACTCCAAACACTTAAGCCATTTGACTGAGTTGAATATGTCACATTTTTTAATTGTACGCTTGTAGCAAGGTAATCACCACTAGTTTCAATAAATGACTTCAAGGTAAACTGAATGTATGGTGAGTTAATACACACATTGCTATTAATATAACAAACAGTTACTAGAGCATTGTCTTTATACCAGGACAACAACTGGTGCTTGGATTGTGAGATGTTGTGTTTATAGCTGATCTCACAGTTAGTTTCTTCTTTACACTCAAGTGTACATCCATAAATAGCTGTGGATTGGTGAGTTTTAGTTTTAGGCAAGGAAAATGTGTATTAACAAATAGTATTTTAAAATAATTTAATGTTCTCTCTTAGAATATATTAAGAATCTTTTCTTTTTCGTTGCACCAATTGGCTTAATCAGGATGTAGATCTAGCTCTGTAAAGTGTTTTATGAACTGGGCTAGTATAGGGTAAACTATAATAATATATAGGATAAAGTAGGACTACCAGAACTAAAATAAATATAACGCCAACTGTGATTCACACACTTAATTTATGATAAATAATTTATAACATAGGTCTATAGTTAGTCTATGCTTATGATAAATTTGCTTTTCATTAAGTACTTTCTGCTCATTTTAAAAGGCTAGTCTTGATTAATAAATGATAGATTAAATAAACGAGATATTTTTGCACAATAAAGTAAATTTTCTTACCTTTGCTTAAAAACAATAAGGAATATAAAACCAGCCATGTAATTATCATTGTACATTTTCTCAACATCCACTCTGTCTCATTAAAATATTTTCTGATTCATGATGAGCCATTGAAAGAAGATAAAAAAAAACAAGTTAATTAAGTTATCAAAAGTAATGTTATTACACATTTGTTAAATTGGGGGTCAGCATAGTTGGGTAGGTAAAGCAGCAAAGTGTATGGCTACTGAACCAAAAAAGTGTATGGCTACTGAACCAAAAAAGTGTATGGCCACTGAACCAAAAAAGTGTATGGCTACTGAACCAAAAAAGTGTATGGCTACTGAACCAAAAAAGTGTATGGCTACTGAACCAAAAAAGTGTATGGCTACTGAACCAAAAAGTCATAAGTTTGAACACAAGGGCAGAAGAGAGAAAAACTCCAAAATCAAACAAATGCTGGAATCAGAGGGGTGTTGGGAAATTGGGAAACACGAAAAGCAAAAGGGCGAGGTGGTAAACTGCAAGAAGAAAATGCGAGACATAGGCTACCTCAGAAATCATGGGTAAATAGCAAGACACTATTGGCAAAAACAAATTTTGTTTAATGAATTTTTAGTTTTTTTTATAGTTATAAACTAAAGAAGCTGATATATCACTAACTAATGTTGAGTGTTGTTCTTTTTTTTTTATCCAGTTTTGATTTTATATTAAAAAATCTTAACATCCTCTGACCACTGCTCTCATTTTCTTTTCCCATCTTGATAGACGGGTCAGTGTGAGTTCATAAAGAGAATAATATTTTAGACTATATTTTTAAAATCTATATCTAGATATTCAAAATTTGAAACCAATGTCATCCCATTCTCTTCCGCTCATGTTTTCTAATCTGTGCCAGGAAAAGAAAAAGGACATTTGAGGGGTCGGTATACATTTCAAACATGTCTCACTTTTACTCATTAAGTCTACATCGTGACTTAATAAGCGCGACGACCTTAATATCATACTGCCTTGTTTTTTTCTATGAGAAAAAGAGAACCCGCAGGCCACAGCATCAAAGATCAATAACTCGGTGAATTATTTTTTGCTCGGTTTTTAATTAGTATATCTGTTCTCCCCCACGTTTAAAAAAAAAAAAATTACTAACGTGTTTGGGGTCAAAAGTATAACATTTGATTCAAGAAAGGGAGCTGGCGGTATTGAAACAACGCAGCTGTTTCTTTAATAGTAAAAATAAATTATACAGGAAGTTTGTAATCGCATAGCTTAATTAATTAGTTCATTTAATAATTGCTAAGGAATATAAAGTAAAGGGAGATAGTTTATTTTTTAGTTTATTAGTTTAAATGTATTAAGGCACAACACTAATAAGTTGATCTATCGTCGGCTGTATTTCGGGTGGTTTCAAACAAGTCGTAACAAAAGATGGTGAAGCTGACAAATCATCAGAATATCTGGTGACGGAAAAATTGGAAGTTTTAACAATGTAAACGAATTGTCTTTGAAGTCTGCATCAAATATCACTGTAAATCGGTCGCGGTCAGAGTTTCTTCCAGTATCTCTCCGGGGGGGGGGGGGGGGGGGGGGGGGAGAGGGCACTGCCCCCTTGAACGAAATGGAATTTATATAGAAAATTTCAAGTGCACCCCCGGAGAAATATGTCTGGAAGAAACACTGGTCACGGTAAAAGTTTCGCAGATAGCTTAGCATCCTACCACCACCCTGCGTAAGTATTGGGTGGTGGTAGGATGTGAGGCAAACATATCACGTGACCAAGGGTTTTCGGGCCCTTCTCGCAGTTTACCGCCTCGCCATTTAGCGGCTCGCAATTTCTCAACAGCCAAATCAGAGTTAAGGATTAAGGAGCCCGTATTGTATTTATAACTACCAGTAACTAGAACTACTCCTGTGTCCGATAATAGGCTCTTCCATAAAATTAGTTTTGTGTTGGGTTGTTAGTACTAATGTAATCTCGACTAATTTTATGGTTAGAAATTAGGGTTAGGCGTATGGTAGGACCAGGGTTGGGGTTAGGGACAGGGTCAGCATTGACATTAGCCAGCCATGTGTGTATTTAATTTAGTTAACTACCAGAAACCTAACACCCCTTTTTTAAAGAAGATTTCAATATCGGAAGCCGATGTAAAAATTAATCCCCTAGAAGAATCTAGTTTAGATTTTATTTGTCTAGTACTACTAGATTCTAGATCTAGATCTAGATCTAGTAGTGAGTTAAACTTAAAAGTTAGTCTTGTCGTGTAACTCTGTGTAAGTCAGTGTAAGAAATAAAAAGTATGTAGATCTAGTAACTAAGACTAAAAAGTATTAACAGTAAACTGTAAAGTATTAACTTATTATTAAGTATTTGATCTAGATTTCTAGATCTAGATTCTCTACTCTCTAGATCTAGATTCTAGATCTAGCTAGCTGCTAGAGCTAGATCTAGAATTGATATTAGATAGTTACTTGCCTTAGGCCTTAGGCCTATATTTAAATATTAATACTTATTATTATTATAGTTAGTTAGTAGTTAGGGCCCTACTTATTTAGTAAATAATATTTACTTAGTTAATAATAATAGTCATAGATCTCTAGACCCAGTTAACACACTTTAACACAGGCTAAGATCAGGTTCATTCTTCGCATTCTTCGGAACTTCACAGTTCATTATTTGTAATTTCGGGAATTCCCTGAAAATATAATATTCTAGGATAGGCATATGACGTAGAATTCTATATTACAGTTATTACATGCCTAGATTAAGATATAGATCTAAGTAAATAGAAAAACGGCTTTCCAATTTTTCAAGAAAAATGTAAAAAATGCTTAGAATTTTTAAAAATTCAGACCTCCAGATTTACACTAGGCTCTAATCAATGTTTTTTGTTTTTTCTGTTTTTTTTTTTTTTTTTTTTTTTGTTTATCTAGATCTAGGTCATAAGTTGAATTTCTGTTTCGGTAAACTGATGGCCAAATCAATTTTTTGAGCATTTATAGTCTAGATCTAGATCTTCTCAAAATTTCACCAGCCCTTGAAAATAGTTGAATATTTTATTGTAAATTGTAGTTGTTCTTAAATGAATGTTTCATCTCCTCAAATTATGGATCAAAAATAGGCCTATTTTAAAATAGGAGAGTAATCACTATTAACTAAGCCCCCCCCCCCCCTTGGGTCGTACATAAGGGGTCATCCATATATGACGTCACGCTTTTTTATGATTTTTACCTCCCCCCTCCCCTCCGTCACACGTCGTCACAAAAAGCCAGACCCCCCCCCTAAAATGACGTCACACCTCAACCTACAACCCCCCTCAAAATTGCAGTTGAATTTTTTTTAAACATCGATATTTTTCATCACACATCGTCACAAAATTACGGACCCCCTCCCCCTACGAGTGTGACGTCATAAGTAATTTCACACTCATTGTGAGGGGGGGGGGGGGAATGGGCACTTCGGGTCTTTGGATTTTATAAAACAAACAAAAAGAAACAACAAACAAAACAGAAACAACTAAAAACAAACGAGTATTTCCAATAATGGATGAGTTTAGACTTGACAGGCTAAAGTGTAACTTAATTTTAGGGGGATACTGACTTATAGTAAAGATGTGTAGTGTTTCTTCAAGACTTTTTCTCCGGGAGGGAAGGGGGGGGGGGGGGGGACTCCTGAAATTTTTGGGGGAGGGGCGGACTAAATTTTCCGAGGGGAGGAAACACTGACAATGATATGGGGGGGGGGAGTTTATGAATAGCTTTTTTTTTTAGAAATGTACATGCCTTTTTTTTATGGACGACCCCTTGTTTTAAAAAGAAATGGTGTTTAATGTAGGCCTACATTCTCTACTCACATACTTTCTGACTGTCTTAGTACCGCAAGTGGTTGAAGTGCTTTAAGTACAACCACGACTGTGTAGGAATTTAAACTTTTCTTGATTCAAGTGTTGTTCAAAGAGGTTTTATATCTAGATTCTAGTCAGAGGCGTAGCGGCGGGGGGGGGGGGGGGGGGGACACATATGTCCCCAAGGCGCCGACCTAAGGGGGGGGGGGGGCGCCAAAATGGGTTGGGAAAACAAATTGAACGTTTGAGGGAGGGGGGGGAGGGTGCAAATCAAAAGTTTGAGAGGGTGCAAATTGAAAGTTTGAGGGGGGTGGGCGGTGAAAATCGAAAGTATGTCCCCCGGCGCCTGGAAGGGTCGCTACGCCTCTGATTCTAGTTCGCATTATTTCTATTTGATCAAGATTTTAAACACAGAAAAAATGTAGGATTGTTAATCAGTCGTAGTGTGTATTTTGAAATGGTTACCTTCTATTAATTTGCGTTTTAACTAATTATTTAACAGAGTTATCTAACTGCAATGTGTTGAGTCTGGGACTCTGATATAGGCTTAGCTAATGTATCATAAAAAATACATTGCACTTGATACGTTTTCAAATGTTATTATTAAAACTAATTTAAAATCGGAAACTTGATTCGGTTTGAAATGCCAAAGCTTCAATGAAGGAAGAAAATGGCGATAAAGTTTATTTATATAGTCTCTGCCATTGGGTGTC
This sequence comes from Physella acuta, assembly GCF_028476545.2. Classification (NCBI taxonomy): domain Eukaryota; kingdom Metazoa; phylum Mollusca; class Gastropoda; family Physidae; genus Physella; species Physella acuta. The sequence goes on along the minus strand of NW_026732742.1, from coordinate 229,112 downwards.
AGTGCTGTATAACTTGCATCGTCTTTTATCTGTGTAAGTCATTTTAACATTTTGTCTGCTATAACTGTGCTTAAAGGTTAATTAACTTTTAAATTAGTTAATCAAATAACGGTTTGCTTTAAAGAAATTAAATAAAGTAAATCTAGAACGAAAAGCAGTCTGAAGTCGGAGTTAACGGCCTATAGGTTGCATTACAGTTGCGTAATACTTAGGCAAAATGTGTTGGTGTGTAAATCATAGACAACATTACGATTATGAATAAAGAAGAAGAAAAAGACTGGCGTATAGGGATATATAGTAATGTCACAAAAAGGGGACCTTGGGGAGGGGGTATGATAGCACAGGGTGACACCCATGGGGTGACAACAAATAGAAAAATCGTAAAATATACTCTAAATGTTTTGAAAAAAAAGAAAAGTAGATGAATGGTTGGACGACACCAAACCTTAAATAAAAATAATTGTTGGAATGGCCAGGGTGACACTTTAGTTACAGAACATGAAGACCGACTCAGCTACAGCACCAAGTGACACCCTCAGTTACTGCACCAAGTGACAACCTCAGTTACAGCACCGGGTGACACCCTCAGTTACTGCACCAAGTGACACCCTCAGTTACTGCACCAAATGACACCCTCAGTTACTGCACCAAGTGACACCCTCAGTTACAGCACCGGGTGACACCCTCAGTTACTGCACCAAGTGACACCCTCAGTTACTGCACCAAGTGACACCTTCAGTTACTGCACCAAATGACACCCTCAGTTACTGCACCAAGTGACACCTTCAGTTACTGCACCAAGTAACACCTTCAGTTACTGCACCAAGTAACACCCTCAGTTACTGCACCAAGTAACACCCTCAGTTACTGCACCAAGCGACGCCCACAGTTACTGCACCGAGTGACACCATCAGTTACTGCACCAAGTAACACCTTCAGTTACTGCACCAAGTAACACCCTCAGTTACTGCACCAAGCGACGCCCACAGTTACTGCACCGAGTGACACCATCAGTTACTGCACCAAGTAACACCCTCAGTTAAAGCACCGGATGACACCAGACCTTGTGACGCCACTGTGTTATGCAGGTCTACTCTGTTTTCTCCTGATGTAATTTTGTTTGCCTTAGAAATAAACATCTTATTCGATTTAAAAAAAAAACTAAAAAAAGAAAATTAAAATAATAAAAAAAAAGAAAAAAAAAGAAAAAGAAATTTTTTTTTTTAAAAATACATAAAATATAAAATATACCCAACGACATTACTCAATATGCACTGGATAATGTTTTAGCCCTGAGGTTAGAAATGGATAGAAGTACCAATAGTACAAAATATCCTATAATTGCAACTATCACCATGTTTTGATATGTTAACTATCGCCATGGTTTGATATGTCAACTATCGCCATATTTTGATATGTTAAATATCCCCATATTTTGATATGTTAACTCCTCACCATATTTTGATATGTCAACTATTTTCATATTATGATATGTTAACTATCGCCATATTTTGATGTCAACTATCACCATATTTTGATATGTCAACTATCACCATATGTTGATATGTCAACTATCGCCATATATTAATATGTTAACTATATGTTCACATGTTCTCAGGCTCCAATGTTTGTGAAGGTCTACACAACTCACCCGATGACGCGTGCCCATTCATCTTTCAGCCTTCAACTGGCGAATTAATACAGTATAAAACTCAGATAAGATCCAACTACAATTCGTTACAGCCCAAGGTGTTAGCCGTATCAACAAAGAAAAACGCAGCCGATGCTTTTAAACTGGTCAGTTTATTATTATATAGGACTCCTATTGAATGTAATAAGGCGGCCAAACGGTGACCGTTGTCCCATTGCTATCCCTATACCCTATCACACCCCCGCACTATAACAATGACTACAATAATTTAGCATATCTTTTTCGGATCTATCCATTTATAACAACTCAACATATTTAATTTATTTGCTTAGGATTGTCCAGTTATCGATTTACGCCACGTTTGTATTTAGTTATTTGAAAATATGGAAAAAGCCCCTCATTTACAACTTCGGAAAACACTGGGGCGCTTTTTAGCAGCCACAGTCCCTATACATTTATTTTGGCGTCACAAAACTGATGTTGACAGCAGTTTAAAAGCCCATAAAACCAAGTAAAAGTTTTTTTTTGAAATTCTACTCTATATAATTTAGTAATGCAGCTCAGAATACGCTTTTTATTGTGTCTTCAACCCGTCGGGCACCAGTTAACCCTAGGCTCGGTGCCCGGGGCGACCACCCCACCCGCACTCCCCTCAGCCTTGTGACGCCTCTCCTCTCTGAAAACGTGATCGTTGCCATAAATATCCCGTTGTTTATCATCACACACTAATTGTAGTTTATAAATAAATAATCAAAATGCATATATTTAGAAATAATATTTAACAAATATAGTCCTAATAATTCATGTGTAGCGGGTACCGATGACTAGTATCCAATAAAATCCGAAGATATTTTAAACGTTCACAGATCTGCATGGTGGATCTGACCCATGGTTGCGATGGTAGACCAGTATACCCTTGTTATTGTAATCACACGGATCTCCATGGCAACCACCACGCTGTTGTCATGGTCAACAAAACAAGTGCACATAGCGACGCTGAGATAAAGGAAGAAGTTTTTACAACAGACAACGTTCTCATTTTTAGTTTCACACAGACTTTGTCTGGTAAGTTCTATTTTCATTTCGTTGAATCTGCTGTTTTTATACAACGTTACTCTTTATTCATGTAACAAAGCGAACTATATATGTGGGCGTGGGTGTATGTAAATTATATATGTGTGAGCGGTATGTCTTCAACCAAGTTCCCTCTAGTATAGGCCCCATAATTTCTCACCTACATAAGTCCAGATATTTCTTTAATAAAGGGCCCATACTCAGTGTTTCTTCCAGACTTTTTTCTCCGGGGGGGGGGGGGGGGGAGGCCTGAAATTTTCGGGGGACGGACTAAAATTTCCTGGGGGGGGGGGGCGGACACTGTGAAAAGTATATATTTTCTATATAAATTCCATTTCGAGCGGGAGGGGGGCGTAGAAGAAACTCTGCCAATATTCCATCTACCAACGCCATATTTCAGATAAGAATTCGTGGGTTGATATTTAAAATATACAAAGACAGCTTTAATTCTTTTTTTTTTAATTTGATATGGGTTTTGATCCACTTGTATTTGATATGGTGCAGGATTCAGCATTGTTTTATATTTTTTAAAAAAAGTAACAGAGGCAATGGCTGGATTTTTCTAGTCACTGATCTCACCGAATATTCATACCATTTAAGTTTTATAAATCACACAATAGCCGAATCACCCCCACTTCTTTTGAATTATACTTTTCTTCAAGGGGTATGACATTTTTTATTACCTACATCTTTAAAAAAATAAAATATTTATTAAATTTAAAAAAAAGATTTACGTTCTATGTCAAAATATTGTGCTTTCTGGATAACTGGTAAGATGAAGATTAGTTCTCTCCTTCCCTCTCTCACACACACTCGTCTGCGATACACAACAAACACACACACACACACACACACACACACACATATATATATATATATATATATATATATATATATATATATATATTGGAACATCTTCAAATTTTACATTTTAGAGCACGCGCCAGAGTCGAGGTTTGATTTCGTTAAGATAGATTCAAAGGACAGCAACAAAGAACCAACATCTGCTCCATCGGGTAGAGTCACACAATCGGAGTCATACGGAAGCGTCACACAATCTGCGTCACAAGACAACGTCACACACCTCACGGAAGGGAGGTACATAGTCACGTGCCACGTGACAGGAAGCAACCCAAGAGATTCAGTGACAGCCCTCACCTGCGGCAGTGTGTCACGCAGGCAACATGACACCCTGAATGTCCGGCTCCTTGTAGACAGGAACATGCCAGATAAATTCTGTCGGTGCCTGACACAAATCTGGCTAAACAAATGTTACGTGAACGTCACAACAGAGTACCACTTTGATGTAGTTTGTACGTTTTCACTTTAATGCTCTTAAGGGTCATCCGTTAATGGCGTCACTCTATTTGGAGTTGTTTTTACCCCCCTCCCCACCGTCACATATCGTGAGAAAAAGCTACACCCTCCCCCCATAAAATTACATCACACCTTAGCCTAAAAACCCCATTAAAATTCCTGGCTCAAAATTTTAAATATTGATTTCTTTCTAAAATTTGATTGAGCTCATTAAGCAAAGAATAATATAATCATTTTTATAAGAATTTTTATAAAAAGTTTTATAAAACACGATATAACGACAAAAGTTCAATTTGTAACATTACTTTTTTTTAATAAACCAAAAGTGTTACATAATATCACCTGAATACCCCCCCCCCCCCTGCCATCCCCCCCCCCCCCCCCCCTGTTCAGTGTGATCATACTTCGTGAAAAAAATTACAACCCACCGCTCTCATCTTTAGGAACGTGACGTAATTTATTATGGTGGTCTTTTAGCTTCGTTTCAATGTCGGGTGTCGTGTGTATTCGTAATCTTATTTCCTATTAAAAGCCCATAAAACCAAGCAGAAAATCTAGTTATATAAGTTTTCCTCATTTGATGTAAAGTACTAATGGCAGACTATTTGTTGTTTTGTTAGTGTAAAAATATTTTCAGTATGCTAAAAAGATGACGAATTATAAAATAAATTAATTAATTTACATTAAATCTTATTTAGTTTCCAAGAAGTTACACATTTTAATGAGTAATACAACAAAGTTTGGGTAAATTCAAATTTAAAAGTAATTAGAATATTGATAGAATAAAAAAAATAATTCAGAATTGTAAATCATTATCTCGTCTTATTTTATTGATCGTTTCATGGGGAAGTTAAACTGTTGATGGATGAAATAAATTAAGAAAATCAATTTCATTTAAAATGGTGACTGATTTCTCGAGAAACTGGGACTATGTTTATTTAATGATGTTCTAGTTTCCAGGCATCTTCATGTTTTTTTGTTGTTTAATATCCACTTAGACCCTCCAGAAGGGGTACACATGAAGGTCAACGGTCAAGTCGACAATGACGTCACTGTAAACAAAACGTCAGAAGTCAGCATTACGTGTCAAGCCGGAGGCTACCCGGAACCCGAGTTGAGAATATCCACAGGGTTCAAGTCGAACCCTAAAACCCTGCGGGAGATGAGGTCTAACACTCTAACCTGGGCCACGAACGTGACTTGCCGTGACACTGGCCACTATTTCTGCTCGGCCAACAGCACAGTTGGCCATCTCATGACTAACGTCACCATCTACGTCGAATGTGAGTCCATAGTGCAATCGATTCAAGTTGATCAGACTAAATCAAAGTGTGATTGTTCTACATTCAAATTTGAATTTATCTTCAATCAACACCATATGTATATATATATATATATATATATATATATATATATATATATATATATATATATATATATAATGTATACAGGTGCCATGGAACTGCTCGGGTCTACAAAAAACAATTCTCGGTACTATGGAGTAGCTGGTGGCCAAGTTTCAGTGGATCTTGATGTGTCTGGCTACCCTGATCCCACATCCTACACCTTGATGTCAGAACATGAGGCCAACATCACTGATGGCCACAGGTATCTGGCCAAGTACACCAAGACCGGAATGGCCATGGGTACAATCAATCTCACGCTGTTTGACCTAAAGCCCGATGTGTTTCGAACCCACTACTTTCGCGTGGACAACGGCGTGGCTGATACACTCACATTTACGTTTGAAGTTCTAAAAAAAACTACTGGTCAGTCTCTTGCCCTATCTTCATTTACATCTGATTTTAGAGTCAGTCAGTTACTACTAACTCGTTTCTTTTAAATTACAATTTTATATCTAGGAGTTAGTTTTTGCTAGGTTCAATTACTAGTAATTCGTTTAAAAAAAATACAAATTGATATCTAGAAGTGTAGTTATTTTATCTTACTGTTATCCTTACACTATCTGCATAGGCCTACTTCACACAAACATTTCCATCACTGGCTCCTTAACGACTGGGTCAGTGTTTCTTCCAGACTTTTTTCTCCGGGGGGGGGGGGCTGTAGACTTTCTTCGGGGAGGGGGACACTGTTAAAAGTATATACTTTCTGTATAAGTTACATAAATTTCATTTCGCTCGGGGGGGGGGGGGGGCGGTAGAAATTTTTCGGGGGTGCAAAGCCCCCCCCCCCCCCCCGAAGAGATGCCTGGAAGAAACTCTGGACTGGGTGACTGTGCATTGGTAGAAAATCAGGGCACAACATTTGTGTAGCAGGGTGAGAAGATGTTGCTCATGTATCAGATTAGCTCTCTCCACACAAACAATAGGACCTTATAGGGGATGAGCTTCATATATATCTTTGCATCAGCTATGTTTCCACTATACTGCTTCATACATAGACAATGTTCAATACAACAACAAGATGCAATAACAACGTGTAAAATAAACAGCGTCTCATTAATGCTGCCTTATATCTAATTTATATGTGATTTTCTTCTTTTTTTTTGTATATTACGTGTGGGTAACATTATTGTTTTTAATCTTTTCAGATGAAAATTTGTGGGTGATTTTCCTGATCATATTTTCTGTAGTGATTTTCATGGCCCTCGTGTGTCTGTTAATTTGTGCATTTACCTACAGGAATAAAGGTGAGTCATTGTTTCTTTACACTTACCTAAAGAAGCAAAGGTGAGTTATTGTTTCTTTACTATTAGCTACAGGAACAGAGGTGAGTCATGGTTTCTTTACACTTACCATAAGACGTCAACGAAGGTGAGTCTATGCGTCTTCTCGCGTAGGAAGTGTTTCTTTCAGACATTTTTCTCCCTGGGTGGGGCACGTGAAACGTTTTTTTGAGAGGGGGAGCAGCACTTACATTTCACGGGGGGGGGGGGGGACGGACAGACGGACGGACGGGACGGGACGCTAGTTAAAGTATATATTCTTTATAAATACTTTTTCTATTTCATTAGGGGGGGGGGGAATGGGCAGTGTCAGCCCCGAAGAGATACCTGAAATAAAATCTACAAGTACCATAACATGTTTATTTTCAGTGGCGAAGGCATATTGGGGGGGGGGTTAAGAGGGGGGTTATAACCCCTCCCATGGACCCTATATATATATATATATATATATATATATATATATATATATATATATATATATATATATATATATATATATATATATCATTGTATACATATGGAAAAATGTTTGAACCCCTCCCTTGACCAATTCCTGGGTACGCCACTATTTATTTTACTTGTCTCTGCTTGGGATAAAACGTTAATAATAGGCCACATTAAAGCGGTATTAGTTCATACAAAACTGACAAACTACACAAATAATGTAAAAGTTTGTATCGAAATTTAAAAATGAACGAAACAAAATACGTCATTTTCGACGTGGATAAAAGCAACGAAACTAACACATTACTCTATGACTAACCGAGCGATTACATTAAAATAAGCGAAAGTAACATTAAAAAAAATCTTTTAAGTGTGCTCTTAATCATCTTAATATTTTGTATTCTCGTTTAAATTTTTTAAAAAATTAAGATTTTAGAAACCCAAAAATAGTAACGTATGTTCAGTGGCGTCACTAGGTTGGGTGTCACCCGGTGCGGTAACTGGTGGTAGAATACCACCCCTGTAACAATTTTGCATTTTTAGTTTGACGTCACTCTTTTCTTGTAGTATGTTATTAAAAAAACTTGATTAAACATTGTTTTGATAGTAAAGTTTACACATTTTCAATTTGCTGTCACTAGTAAACTTTACAAATTTTCAATTTGGTGTCACCCTTAAACGGTGTCGCCCAGTGCGGACCGCACCCCTACCCCTGCCTTGTGACTCTACTGCGTATTTTACAATTAATTTCATTAACTTACAATGTTGACATAATTTGTTTCTGGCAACTTTAGGCGACAGTAAGGAAGAAGTGAAGGCCGTGAGTTTTAAAACTGATCATATCAGGTCAATTCGACGCGTCATTGACTACCCCACCAGTCCCAGAACTGTGCAACAGGGGGGTGACACCCATCATTACCAGGGGGGTAACGCCCACCATTACGCCGTACCGATCGTCCATCGTCCAGCCAGCCAATTAGACTGCGGGTATATTGACGTCATTGATGACGTCATCGACGAGAGGGGAGGCTACTCCAATAGTCTGCCCATTATAGATGGAGGGATTGACCCATAACAAGCACAGTTGATTAAAGATCTACCCATTATAGATGGAGGGATTGACACATAAACAGCACAGTTGATTAAAGATCTACCCATTATAGATGGAGTGATTGACCCATAAACAGCACAGTTGATTAAAGATCTACCCATTATAGATGGAGTGATTGACCCATAAACAGCACAGTTGATTAAAGATCTACCCATTATAGATGGAGGGATTGACACATAAACAGCACAGTTGAATAAAGATTAAACTAATACAGTGCAGCTCATAGAAGATTAACTGAACAGTACAGCTAAGTTAGGAATAAACAAAAATACATAAAAGCCAAGTGAAGATGAACTTCGCACAGTACAGTTTAGAGAAAATAAACCTTGGACAGCATTACACAGCTTCTATCATCCTGATAATGTGAACATCAATCTGCGTCATAAAAAAAATTACAGACGCGAGCAACCTATTCCTAGCTCAGAACACCCTGTTCATATATGTATGGTCACCAATATTATAATTGTTTAACATTTTGTATTAGTTTTAAATTTAATTTATACAGCTGTACCTACTAATTAATTATTTTTGTCGCTTTCGTTGAACAATTTTACTTATATAATTTTTATGCAATTTTTTTCAAAATAAAATATCCCAAAATTACTTCATATTCACTTCAGCAAGGAGATGAAAGCTAAATAATAATATTAATAAAAGTTATTACAATTTTTGAATATTCGTTACTGATTAAATTTTGAATACAAAACAATATTACAAAGTCGAAGTTTTTGCACTAAATCGATTTGATAGTATATAGGGCTTTGATTATGTTAAGATATTTGTTGAGCAAGCTTCAAGATTTCATCTTGCCGTTATTTCAATTATTGTTTTTTGTATCATAACCTTCTAAAACGAGTTAAATATTTTAATTTACTATCACACATTTAATAATTTTGAGCGATATCTTTTGCTAATATAATTAATTTTGAATATTGAAAAAAATTAAATGACCAAATATTGGAATACAATCTCAATTATTTGCCGTGTTAAAACTCTTCCAACAAGATATATTTTTCTATCGAAATTAGGGCGCCAGGAAGTAAACAAAAAAGTAGTTGGGCTGTTTGTTAAGTGTAGAGGTCACGATGGAGTTCAGCCTGAAGATGACGTCAGTTTCTCTAGCGATTGGCAAGTCAGTGACGATGGTATGGGCACCAACGTGGACTGTGGGGGACTTGACCTCACGAATAGCTACTGCAGGAACGATAACTTGTATGCTGATTTGTATGAGAATGATGTCTAAAGAATACTAAAGATTAATTTAAAAAAAGACATTTTAAAGCCCAAAGAAAATTAAATAATGATCATTTTAATTTTAGTTTTTATTTAAAAGGTGTTATGTAAAAAAATATTCTTTATTAGATAGTCAAATTGATTATAATTCTTTAAAGTCAGCAATTTATATATGTAATAACAAATCGTCCTTTACACAACAAAATGTTTTTATTATGTTTTAAATATAATAAATTTTACGCTACTTCTCACTTTATTACATATGTTTTTACTTTGAAACGTCAACTTTTTATACTAGAATTGAATTTAGTTTTTAAAAAAGTAGCCTAAACAAATTAAGAAAGGCTTTTGATTTTTATTGTAATTTCTTTTTAATTGAAATCTTTTAGTCCTTCATACCTGACGTAATTTTCATGATTTTTGTTGTATTCTAACAACTGAGATTTTTAAAAATTAACTGAAGTGTCATATTTGTATCTGGTAAAAAATAAAATCAAAAACTTTATTTAAATAAATAAAAGAAAAGCGTGTTTCGCTTACTAAATTTTAATATTTTAGTAAGGTATTTTTATGTGTTTGTGTGTTTGTTGTGTGAGTGTGTTCGTCAGAGTGTGTGTGTGTTTGTGTGTGTGTGTGTGTGTGTGGATTTCCTAAAAACCGTCTCACTAAAAATCTTTACAGATTCAGTGAACTTCTCATACTTGTCAAAATCATCACACTTAAAAAGACATTTTCTAAAAATAATCAAACGAAGCAGAGGAAGCTGCTAAAAAAAAAAGAAAAAAAAAAGAAAAATAGCACGCTGTATCAAACGTTGAAGGTAAAGCGTGTTTTTAGGCACACACAAGATGGGAAAAAGAAATGTTTAGCAGCAAACATACAGAAAAAAATTATATATATATATATATATATATATATATATATATATATATATATATATATATATATATATATATATATATATATATATATATATATATATAATGTATATGTAAACTATGCATATATTTAGGCTATACGCAGACGCAGATAGGTGCACACATACACACACTTAGTTTCGTGTCGATCAGTTGAATTACCTATTTGTTTTACACAATACAACTTGTTTACACGTCTCTCTAAACTGTTTTACAGCCACAAAATACACAAAAAAGTTAACAACATGAGAGGAGTCGTAAATTAATAGCTGAACCAAAAGGAATATTGCAAGTGTAGGATTGGAGATTTGTGACATTATGCTTGTAAATATGATGGCTGGTAATGAAAGGAGTAAAAAAACGAGGGCTGAGAAAATCATCCATTTGGTCAAAGTTGATTCCATTCTCGCAGTAGCTGGACTGGCATGTTCTATTGAAATGTCATTGCGGGTAATTTCCTTTCGCCTCTTACGAGCATTGAAAAGTGAGTACACAACAGCAGAAATAAAGAGAATGATTAATATAAATGGTATAAATGTATTTAACATAATAAGGATTAAACGAAACGAATGTTTTAATATATGGTTAGTATCACAGAATCCATCGTATGTTTTAATAAAAATAAAACATATTGGAATATAAATAGCAATATGAATAAGTATCAAAATGAAAATTGACAATTTACAACTTCGTTTTGTAACCAATAGTAATCTTTTAAGAGGAAAACAATCTTTCAACACTCATAAAAACAATGATCCAATTGGCCAAACTTGTGAAGAAAATAGGTAAAAAATAATTGAGTTGACAAAAAAGTGAGTATTTATATAAACTCATATAGCTTAACAATTCTGTTTCTAAAAGTTTCGCCACAAGTGATGCTCCATCGAACAGGGCTAAAAACGAAAGCAATATAGCTGAAGGTCCCAGTGTTTTGATCGAACGTAGCGTTAAAATAATCAGCAGATTGGTTACGAGTCCAACAATGCAATACACCCAGAGGATGATGGCATACACTTTTTCTGCAATATAAATTTCTGTATCGACATCATTGCTGATGAAGAATAAAAAGAAAAAAAATTATCTTACGATTTGTTTGTATGTTTCATTATGTTTTATTATAGTTAATTATTGATTTAATAATGTTAATAGCTATACTGACAAGTAATATAATAGACATGTCTGGTGAGCATAGCTCGATACATTTGACAATTTAATATTTAATCAAATGATCATACGTTTTGGATTTTCAATGTATTACATAAGAACCATAAACTCAATTGACTAAGCAAACAAAAGTAAATTATGTTTCCAATATGTAGATATGTGATCTCCCCTAACGTTCTCGAATATTCTTATATAACACTATCTGGATGGCGTGATTTTAAATCAATTTTTAAATATTAATTAAAAAAAAATAGAAAAAAAAGAGTTTATTAATCATCGTATGTCACAATACACTGTCTTCGTGCCTTGGCCTACGCGAAAAGTTTAAAATAACTCAGTCTGGTAGAAGTGTTCAAACTTGTGTTTACAATTTTTCGACCGTGATGGAAGATACACAGAGGAAAATTCATCTTCAGTTTTTGAAAAAAAAAATCAGAAACAGTGTAAAGGGCTACTTCTGGTAACCAGAAATTACTCAAAATTTGAAAGAGAACAGATAATTAGATATTTTACTTATTAGTGAAATTTCGTGTATCAGAAACAGTACTCAATTAATTGGCTTTTGAAAAATCGAAAGTAGAATAAGATTTTTTTAAAGGAATTTTCGTCAACTTAGCTGTAACAGTACTGATGTTATCGTCAGACAGAGAGACACACATACATACATACACACCCACAACAGACACAGTCAAAATTACAAAACTAAGTCTTTCGGACTCAGGGATGTGTAAAACGTTGAGATTTTTGAAAATCTCAATTTGTTTTTGATCGATTACAATACTTCCACTATACTATGTAGGACTATATGAGAAAATAAAAAAATGCTATACAAATATGCTATAGTTTACATTTGAAAGTTTGAATGTTTGCTAGTGTTTGTTTATTTACTTTTCATATATTATTTCTATAATATTTTGTCTTATTAGGCAGAACGAATGCTTACACGAAAGTATCATGTTCAGAACACGAGCTATAGGTCTTGGGACACTCTAAGTCCACCGGCACCCATGAGTACCTGAGTCACGTTAGCATTAGTAAATTCGGCTTGGCATTTGACTGGCCACACTATGCCTAATATGCTGAGGTCACACAGAAATACTAGGTCAGAAAGGGTAACATATTTTAAATTGTCTTATCATATGCCATGCCAACAAAGCTAGTTTTACTATTGATGAATATATCACATTATTAGATTTAATAATAGCAATATAAACATAAAGTGATACTTCAACGCCAAGGGTAGACATTCCGTGTGGAATGGTAGGTTCGGAACCCGTCGGGTCTGTCTGTTCTGTCTTTACTTGGACTATATTCTGTACCTTTGTCTACCCTTGGCGTTGAAATATCACTTTATGTTTATATTGCTATTTCAGCTACAACGCCTGCTTCCACCCCCTCTACATGTTTACACTATACCCTTTTAAAAGAAGCTACTATTTGTCTGTATCGTCGTCCCTATACTTGTGTCGCTTGTCTGGTCGAATAATAGTCCTTGTTGTGTTTAGGAGGCTAGCGGTCAGACCCTTTAGGGTTCAGAGGTCACGCCAGCCCGCGTCTTCCGTGTCACATGCTATGATAGTGGTCTGCCAAGAAAGCTCTATTTTTTGTAGAGCTGATTGGCAGAAGTGGTTACACGTCTGACTTGATGCATGGAAGGCGAGGCGATTTGGTGCCGTGTGGAATGGTAGGTTCGGAACCCGTCGGGTCTGTCTGTTCTGTCTTTACTTGGACTATATTCTGTACCTTTGTCTACCCTTGGCGTTGAAATATCACTTTATGTTTATATTGCTATTTCAGCTACAACGCCTGCTTCCACCCCCTCTACATAGATTTAATAATGTACATTTTTTATGAATTCGACATATTTTTGATGAAACGAAGAATGTGTTTTTTATAATTATAAATCCTTTCTACTAATTAACTTTCTATGTCTGCTTTAACCTTTAGAAACCAATATTAAAGAAAAAAAAACATCAAGTGATATATAACTTACTCTGTTTTGTTGGTCGTATTATTGTAAAAATACGAATTCATCTCTCATCGGTTGCTTGATGCCGTGTTGTTGTATTCAAAATCTATCAAACACTACAGGGATATTCTTACGATCCAGCAGGGTGCACTGTCTTACAACCTGTTTAGGCTGCAATTTTAAAAAGTAAGACTGTTAGAGTTGATGTGAGAGGGTCGAGCTTGACCTGACCATCTCCACTACCATTTAAAGAAAAAAACTACCATGAATTGTCTCATCACAACGATACATACGATCTTACTTAATAGAGTGTCTAATATTTTCTTCCTCAATATTTATTTTACTACTGTTCTCATTAAAATCCGCATACATATTCTATCATTAATCTCGACATAACACGGAGCACCTTTCACATTTGCTGCTTAGCCCGAACTCTCTAGCTTTTATTCTATAGCAACACCATTATCTACTTTCCATTTTTTTTTCATACGCGTCAATTTTTCATTCGTTCATACACCCGAACCAACATTTATTTGCTCCAAATTTACTATCATAAAACACACAACGTAACAAAAGCCATTTCTTTAGCTAGTTAACTTATAAGAAAATGCGATTTCGATTTAAATTTGTTTTACTTATTTAAATTTCAATAATTTTAAATAACTTCGCTTTTTACGGATATTAATATAAATTAGCACAATTTAAAGTATATTATAGTAATTAATAGTTAATAAATAAACGAGATATTAGATACAAATTTAATTGAATCATTTACAATTTAGCTCATTTTATTTGCTAGTCAATCAGGGCACTTTTTTTCACGAAAAAAAAATAACAAAAATCAATTAAGTCTCCGTAAACGCTGTCACCTATAGTAGAAAATGCTGAAAACGTAATCTGCTTACAGTAAAGCAGCAGATTGCTTAGAGTTTAGATGTACCGTATAGTATTTGGCAAATTTTTTCCACGTTCTTTGTTTTACAAGTGTGTGTTTAGCACGTATGTACTTAGAATGCAGATCTGTATAGAGAGCTTTTACTCTATTTAAAAGAACAAAAGAAAAATAATGTATAACACTAACCCAAGGCAAACTTTAAAACAAAGTCTACTTCTTGATCGGATACCAAAAACATCTGCCTCACAAAAATTTTTACGAATTTATTGAGATACATAAGATCTTCAATACATTGAATTTATGAGCCTCACAATTGTCCACAATATAAAATATAGTCGACACTCACCAAGCACAGTAAACAATTAAACCATTGCTCACACGTTCATATTTAGGCAGCAATTACCTCGCATACAGACGCATGCGAGGTATGAATACTGCAGGCAGTTTGTTGTAGCATTACGTGATCTCATTACCAATGACCTACATAATCGTGCAGCGCTGCCTTTCAGACAAAAATAGCACGAATTCCAATGTGTATCCATGCTGCATTAGGGGCCATGGACGTTTAATAATTTAGTAATACAAGTGTTTGAAATGTTACATTTGTTATGCTGATTGATTGAATAGTTAAAGGGGTTGGGCGGGTGGGAAGCCACCAAAAATGGTTGTTAAAATTGTTTTAAATATCATTTTGAGCTATAATTCTGAAGTATACAGAGTCAAAAAATAGATTACTACTTGGCTTTACGGACTTATTTCTATCTCGGTTGTGTTACATTACAATGTAAACTGCTAAGGGAAATTGACTGGTAAAAGGCACTCAAATATTTTTAAAATTCGAGGTGGGGTGGGGTGGGGAGGGAAGGAGGCGCTTTCGACAAACATTTAAACAAAATGCACATGTATACAATGTATCAACAAAAAAATTATACGTGTTGTAGATCCACCGTTACCTTATGAAAAATAACTTGTATATCAGTAAGGGAGAATGGCGAGAAGTATGACAACGATTTTATTCCTTAACAAAAAGAAATGTCTTTGTATCTGTCTATAATAATCCCAAACCTTTCTAATAACTAAAAAAATGTCATAAAAACGTTTTAATAACAAGCTTTTATGTACTAATGCACTAAAAAGTAGAAAATAAATTATAGACTACTATTTAAATAACTATAAAGAAAAGCGTGGTTCACTTTAGAATCTATTGGATACCTTTACTAATGTTTAGGAAGAGACCCATGCTTTTCTTTATACTTATTTAAATAGTAGTCTATAATTTATTTTCTACTTTTTAGTGCATCATTACATAAAAGCTTGTTATGAAAACGTTTTTATGAATTTATTTTAGTACTTTAGATGTTTTTATTTACAATAGAGTTTCATGACTAAAAACCATTGCGCGCCTATTGAAACGTGATGACGCGCTATTGAACGTGGTGACGCGTGTGGTGTGGTTCGATAGAAATGCCTACTAATTTGGTCAAAATTTTAATTAATTCATAAAAAATCAATTAGGCATCCAATCAAGTCAAATTTAATTTCAGATTGCATTGTCTTCATGTCTTGACCCACGTGTCAACTGTGAGCCGTATCTGACAAGTAGAAGTGTCCGAATTTTCGTTCCGGCGTTTCGATCTAGACAGACTGACGACAGACAGACTGTCGAGAAAGTGAGTTAAATAAAAGCTTGTAATAATTATAATTTATTGTGTAGTTTGTCAAAAGTCAGCGGATATTTAATTTTAAAAATAAAAAAAAATAAAAAAATTTCCTTTCCTTTGTTTAATTGTCCGGAGACTATGGAAAGCGGCAAAAGCAGCCTAATATGTTCCTCAGGTAGGTGGAACGTTCATAGAAACATTTACAAATGTTGATTCTCCGGTTTTTTAAGGACATGCTTCTTCCTGAGGTATTCCCCTTTATAATCCTCTACTTCGTGTATCTCGCTCAAATTGCAATGAACATAAAATACTCCCACACTTTTTGTGTTAAACCCACTCAACACATGGAGAAGGGCGGGGCAGTAGGACAATATACATAGTATTTAATCCAGCCTACGCAAGAGCTGGGAAACAAATATTGCTTATGGGGTTGTCACAGATTAAAATAATTGGCTTATTTTTACATGCTCCGGTATATTTTGTAAAATATTTCAACTTTTGACACACAGCTCACAATTCATCTAAGCAGAACCAGAGGTGGCGTATCATTTTTTTTTCATTTTTTTCTTTTCGGGTTGTAGGCTAGTCTCAACTGCAGAAACTATGCTGCTGAAAGTCCTCCCATTTCCTGAGATACAGCATGTCCAACTTGTTTAACATTCTCTGATCAATCGCTTTTACGGGCTGATGTACTTTGGCCAGGCATGTTTTTTACATGATTACAAATCTGAATAAACCGGGAGTGATCTCCCCTAAACTTTCTCGAATATTCTAATATAAAACTACGAAGGATGGCAACTCAGGACATAGACAATATTTGTAATCCATTTTTAATTACTTAAACTTTTTATAATAGAATGGAATCTTGTAAAAAAAAAGAATTGCACACCAAGTGAACGCCTAATAAAATGCGCATAATAGTGCGCAATATTATTAGTACTTTATAAATTTACATGCGTTTTTTGAGAAATTGGAAATAGCGTAAGTTAGTACTTCCGGTTAACGGAAATTACTCAAAATTTGACAAAGGTAGAGAATTAGATCTTTTACTTACAAGTGAAATTTCATTTATCTATCTGAAAGAGTACTCAAGTTAGAGGCTTTTGAAAAATTTCAAAGTAGAAAAAGTACCACTTCCGTTTATCGGAAATCGCTCAAATGTTGATACGGATCTACAATTTTGATAAAATACTTTTATATGAAATTTCATCAACCTAGCTGTAACGGTACTCAAGTTATCGTGTTTACACACAGACAGACACACACACACAGACAGACACACATACACACACACGGACACACAGACATACGGACAAGATTGCAAAATTATGTTTTTCCGTATCAGTGAGGTGTAAAACGTCGATATTTGTGAAAATCTCGATTTTTTCTTTGCACGATTACAATACTTTCTCTATACTTCGTATATATGAGAAAGTAAAAAGTGTTGCATCAGCCTTTATATGTACATGATACAAGTTTTTTTTTCAAAAATGGTTCCGAGTTTTGTGCATTAAAAGCTGTGCTGCCACAAGCAGAAGTTGACTAAGAATAACGCAGACATAACAGAGTTCCGTTCCATTATTCCTCGATGTAAATCAATACCATTTTTTTTATTTTTGCCATGTCAGAAAGAATTTTATGTTATTGGCAAATGCCATCGGGCATGTTCAGCTTCTTGCAGTTTTAGTTGTTAAACTACAAAACACGAGCTGACCCGCGACGTTGCATACGCCGCTATTTTGTTGTTTTATTTCCTATATATATATATATATATATATATATATATATATATATATATATATATATATATATATATATATATATATATATATATATATATATATATATATATATATATATATATATATATATATATATATAATTCTCTACGTGGGCACCATGCGAGACACTATCAAGACGTAAGCTCAAAAGACCATATCGCTACCACCCCCACCTCCAACAGTCTGGTGAGCTGTTTACAATCGTAGTGACGGCTATTAGGGGCAGACAATTTAGTTTATAAACGATTTCAAATTAAGGGGAGGTAACAACACGTTCTGTTTGCTCTTTTCATTGTCGTCTGTAAACTGTCTACACAGATGGGGGGGGGGGGGGGGTGAGGAGTGGAAAGTGAGGTTGAGAATAATCGTCCTTCACTAGCTGGATGTGCAGACGATAAGTGCCCTAAAATCTATGCTGAAATTACCATCTGTTTTTCGCATAAAATACAAAGATTATATAGGGAAATACGATTGTTGAGTTTTGACCCCTTTGTGAAGTTAACCCAGATATGCCGAGCTTTTTGTGACACCCTTAGGCGTTCGTCTACCACCTCAAAAAATATCAAGGGTGGTCGTTCGGCAAAAGTTTTTTTTCGATGTATAGCTCATATTAGGCACCGGTCAGTCGAGGTCAGTTTTGACCCTCTCTTCTTGGACGTTGCGGCCTATAGTTTTATCTATAGTCGATTGTAAATACAGCTTGATGTAACATGTTTTCTGTATCATTAGCAGATTTACGTCTTGGTGTCAAACCCCCCCCCCCCCCCTCCACCCTTGTCGGGATTTGCCGAATTTGCTCTTAAAAGACTATTTAACACTCTAATTAAACCCTTAAGTGACTGTAATTATCATTTTCTGTATATACTTTGCTATTTTTGCCTTGGTGTCACCCCCTAAATGGTGTCACCCGGTGCGGTCCGCACCCCTTGCCCCCCCCCCCACCCCTCCCTCCTCGATATGCCTCTGCTTCTGCCCAATTCACACCCCACACACTACAAGACAGACTTGTTTATTTTTTATTTTTCTTATCCTTCTTGACAGATTGCTGTCAACATCTATCGAACCTAATTTGACAGCGGTTCGAACTCGGGACATTCAATTTGAGCTTGCTGGCCTTACTCCCCCCCCCCTCGACCCTCCATAAATATCATATTGTGTTTCTAAGATACATCATTGTAGGCAGATAGGAAGCAGGCGGAATAAATGATTTTCAAGGTAAAGTTATTTGTTATAATTTGACCTGTAACATTTACTTAGTAAACGCATGCTAATGGAGATCTGTATAAACTTTTGATATATTTTTTTCGTTTGCGTCACACAGAATTAGATGCCCATGGCAGTACACATTTAAGCTGGTAGTATGGGGAACAATTTACAACAAAAGCATGTCACTACATTTGTCAACATACAAGCAATTCTGTTGAGCGACGAAAATGTGTGTTAAATGTTCACAAGACAGTCCTTCACATCAAAAACAGTATAACAAGGGAGGTTATTACGAGCAGACACGAGCCACTTCAATAGTACTCAGACAAAAAATAAATTCAAGTGGTAAGATTGGACATTTAGATGAGTAAAATATAACAATACACTGGGTGTGGTAAAAAAATATTCCTAGTTAAATGGTGAAAAAAGTAATTTTTCATAACTGTGTTCTCCAAAAAGTTGTCTCTGTTGTTCTATAATAAGAATCTTCATTT
Source organism: Physella acuta (assembly GCF_028476545.2). Lineage (NCBI taxonomy): Eukaryota > Metazoa > Mollusca > Gastropoda > Physidae > Physella > Physella acuta. The sequence continues at coordinate 209,509 of NW_026732742.1, read as the reverse complement.
ATTGAACAAATATTCAGCTTGTTGTGTCCCATACTTTTTTTTTTCTCAGACATTTCTTACTGTACTTATTTCCTCATACGCACTGCGGATTAGAAAAGCTTAATGTTGTATTTGTTTACTTGCTCAATCCCAATTGAGGGTAAATACAGTGTGACCGTAAAACACAGTTTACCGTTATTTGTAGTAACACGCGTCCTTTTCGTGTGTCTCCCCACACCCTGACATTTGAAGGGCTTTACAGATCGGGCCATCTAGTTATTTACTTCCCATATATTATTAGATTAAAATGAGATATTCTTGTTATTTATTGAAAAGAAATGTATCTAGAACGTTTGAACGAAATCATGAATCAGAAGTCGGTCAAATCGAGTTACAAGTTTTTGCAACAAATCTAAAAAAAGGCAAACAAAAGGACTTTACAAACTTAGTAAAAGTTTGTAAATAATACGATCCGTAACATAATAACTCGTTCTATTTCACTTGAGCTACTACATGAGGTTCGTACCTGCAAGGCTGCGTTTTTGTAGGGTTGTTTCAACTGTTCATTGGACAAACATGAGTTTCCAGAATTGTATTTTGTAAGTGAGTTTTTCAGGAAAAATCTAACGTTTTAGTGTAATAGTATATACATTTAAATTAATTCAACCGGTAAGAGGTTCAAAACCAGTCTGTACCGGTAATAGATTTAGAATCAAACAGTTAATGTACTGCCACGTGAACTAAAACACAGGAAGTATGATTTTAAACTAATAATAATACTATAACTTCAAGCAGTGGCAAAAAACATAAATAACAAGTAGTTGACTTTGTAGTATCATGAAAATCCGGTAACAGTGTCATATCTTAATGCATTCAGTCTACAGCATTTAAAGAGATAACATCAGACAAAGTCCAATGACCACTTGACTCTTGCAAGAGTTTACCTCCGGCAAATAAAATCAACCAGGTACAACTACTATGTGACAATTCAACGCAAGCAATTTACAGGCTGTTTAAAAGTACTTACTTATTAAAACAAAATTAACTGCAAGAGTAAAAACTTAATGTATTATACTGAAATGTTTTTTATTATTTATGCAAATACATATACTAAGTTACAAATGATATAATAATACAATACATAGATAAATGTATGTTTCTCTTCAGTTTCTGCAACTACTTACATTCTAAAGATACATTTACTTACTGCATATTAGCATCAAATAAAATATATTGTATTTAATTTGGCGCATTTTAACGTTTTTCACTAGTTTTGCATTTATCAAATAATTAAACTGTCTATTTGAAAACGAATCACTTAAAAAAGCAATTCTTGAATTTTTCTTTATTTTTTTTCATTTTGTTGGCAATAATGCGTGAGAGTTTTGATCGCTCGTGTTATAGGGGTCCCAAGTGACTATTTGTTAGAGTACAAATTAATAAATAGATTGTTAAAACTTAGTGCTCTTCACAGAAATATAATATATAAACGAAACAAGATATATGGCTGTAGTTGAACGTGACGAACAACCAAGTATGGTTCTGGTCAGCTCATGTTTGACAAAGTGACATTTTCCCTCTTGATATTGAATTAACTTTTAAAACAAGAAAACAACCGGCTTAACGCATACAATTTTTAGCTTGCAAAAATATATACAATTTAAATTTTTAATTTTTTTACAAAAGGACAAAAACCCATGGTTACATTTTATTAAAGAACGAAAATAATGCAATATAAACGTAAAACAAATATTTGAATCGTTAAGTGTAACAACTAATAAAGTGTAAGTATGATATTTAGCATTTAAAAAAAAAAACTGTTAAGAATCTAATCACACAAATAAGATGTGTCACATAATATTTATTATAATCAATATTTGAGAAGATCGATAATCTATATTTTTTAAAAGGAGATATATTAAGGCTGGGTGCCTCATGACATACAATTGTTTGTTATTAGCCAAGAAAATCCACTGAAATTTCATTCATATAACTTATGCTTGAAAATGGCTTTTAGAAAGAAAATCTTTTTGGTTGCCATTGTTACATCAGCAATATTGGTTTATTGTTATTTTCAAAAAAGCTAAGGGACAGCAGCCACCAGAGATAAACATAGAGAAAAGCCAGCGTTTTGTAGAATAAAGTGAAACTGAAACTTTCTGTTGAGTACCTACATTTTAAGGAAAGGCTTGAAATCTATTTTTTATGTCAAAGACTGTTAAAAGAAGTTAAAATTTGCTCGAATTTAAATTATTTCAGTGTATAAAATTTTGAGTAAAAAAAAATCATTACAGAATGCTCTATAGATGTAGTTTATGTATGTTAAAAGAATAATTAGGCTGTTTCAAAATAATACTTGCAGTTCTAACTGAGAAGTAACAATTTAAAAAGTACAGGTTCTCGTTTTCAAAAAAAAAAAAAAAAATAAAAAAAAAAATAAAACAAGATTAAAACTTTAAATATCATTTATAACCTAACAAATACTAACGAAATCTCTTTTTGAATTATAAAGTTTAATTTAATAGATACACATGCAACCATTTATTAAACTTGCAGGTACATTTTAAAGTACAAAAATTGACATATAAACGTAAAGAGTCATTACTTAAATATTGAGTACAAACTTGTTTACACTGAGGTGGCATTTCAAACTACAGTGCATTTAGTGTTTGTGTTTGAGTTTAGGTTTGTGTTTGTTTTTGTAATTTTTTTAGTGTTAGTGTTAGTGTTAGTGTTAGTGTTAGTGTTAGTGTTAGTGTTAGTGTTAGTGTTAGTGTTAGTGTTAGTGTTAGTGTTAGTGTTAGTGTTAGTGTTTGCGTTGTGTTTGCGTTTGTTTTTGTGTTGCGGTCAATTTGACGGGGCTCTAATGTCGGGGCCGATTTGTCATTGGCCGTTTTGACGCCGCAAGATCATGGTCGTTTGCAAACAGGTTTCAGAGGCCAGTGCCGGGCCGGCAAGGTTAGTTAAATATACATCGGGAAAAAAATTTCCCACTTAGTAACCCGTTGTTCATTCCTTAGATCACACATCGACCAAAATATGTGACAAAAAATAGTGTTACCTTCGGGAAAAACCCGGAAGACATGTATAGCTTTCCTTAGGCCATTATTCCTTATTTAAACATAGACTTTATAAATTTCAAATTTCTTATGAAAACTGTGAAATTCATGAAAAACTATGACTATTTCTAAAATTTTTTTTTAATGTACTTTGGCTCTGTAGGCCTACATCTAGCTAGGATTTTCCGTAGATCTGGGTAAATGAGTCGGCCGTACGGAAAAACTATCGGTCAGCCTCTAGTCGCTCGGCTAGGACTAAAAACTGACCGCGAGTAAAAATCTCCTTATATAATCTAGATATCAAAAACCATTCCATTTGTTTGTGGTTTACAAAAAAATAATCTTACCTTCAGTAAAACCCCGGATGGTTGTTAGAAATCATGAGATATATAATGTCCTTAATATAAAAATGAATTGCTGTGAAAAAATGACACAATCCTGGCAGAGTTTCTTCCAGGCATCTCTTCGGGGGGGCTTACCCCCCGAAAAATTTTTACCGCCCCCCCCCCCCGAACAAAATGAAATTTATATAATTTATATAGAAAATATATACTTTTAACAGTGTCCGCCCCCCCCCCCCGAAGAAAGTCTACCGCCCCCCCCCCCCCCCCCCCGGAAATTTCAAGTGCCCCCCCGGAGAAAAAAGTCTGGAAGAAACACTGAATCCTGGCAATGCGGACAGTGGTAACTTTCTAAAAGTTTAAAAATTTAAATGTTTTAAAGTATTGTGAGGCGAAAAATAATTGATTTTTAGTACTCATTAGTGTAATAATTGCAATACATATTACAATATGTATACCTATAAAATTATAGACATTAACTGACGCAATAATTGTAATTTAACGTTTTAGTAATTTAATGTGCAGTTCTAATTACTTTTTAGTTATACTAAACAATTCAAAGTATATTTGGTTTTAAAAAATGCTGCTTAACATTAATTAAACCCACGACTCTTCAAAAATCTTATCTCTTTTTTCCTTTTTCCTTTTTTTTCCTATTTTGCAACTGACGTGTAATTTATAGCGTCAGTTTGCCTTGTCATGTTCGCTTTAATATTACAACTATGCAGACGAATATGTAAGTGAACAAGCAGGTAATTCAAACTGATTGTGCAAATAAGATGTCTTCTGAATTTTATTAAAAGAAAATTAAATATAATTAATTAAAATGACCATGCATTGTACGTGCACAATTGAGTATGCAACATTTTAATAACATTCAAGATTATTCTATTAGTATTCCTTAAGTTATTATTTACCTAATCAGTTTAAATATTTTAGATGATATATATATATACATATATATATATATATATATATATATATATATATATATATATATATATATATATATATATATATATATTGATAAATAAGCGGCCCATAGAGAAGATGCTTTATTTTTTTTTCTGTTTCTGTAACATTGGAATATGGGAGCATAGTGTGGTAAAATCTATACTTTATCACTTTGGACCTTGAATTTATCTAACGTAAGTTATGCAACCACTGAGGGTGGGTAGGCTTGGGGACGTCGTACAGACTTAGATCCAGAATCTGAACTGAAGACTTTCGCGATTGCAGGCGTGCGCACAACCACTCTCTTTAGACCACGCTATGACACAGACATTTATTAAATCCGACAAGGGAAAATATCTTGGTTATTATAATATTAATATATTAATTTTACGTTTAAAATGTTAGTATTAAATTAGCAATAATGCTTAGTTGAGTACTGCTTTATTATTACACAGCGTATGTAAATTGTACGATTTTAGGTACATGTTTTTCTTAAACCTAAGCATTATGCCTTGTTATGTTTAAAGGAAACATTTATGTTAGTGCATGTTTAAGAGCTTATTTATATAAACTTTGAAAATTATTCATTAGTTTTATTTCTTTGCTTTACACAATACAACTTGTTTGAATATCTCTCTAAACTTTCTAGTAGCAATAAAGTACACAAAGAAGTTAACAACGTGTAACGAGTCGTAAACTACTAATTGTAAAATACCAAAGATCGCATTTGTAAGATTTTGCAAATACTGCTCAATGCATGCATAAACAATCGCTGGAAGTGAAAGGAGTAGAAAGACAAGGGCTGATAAAATCATCCACTTAGCTAAAATGGATTCCATTTTATCATTCCTTGTGCTACTATCTTCCATTAAAATATGATTTAAGGTCATTTTCTTTCGTCTTACACGAGCAGTGTACATGGTGTAGATGACAGCAGAAATAAAAAAAACAATCAAAATGAAAGGTATAATAATGAATAATAGCATTTGGAATAAAAAAAACGAGAACCTGGATAGCCGTTGCAATGTGCAAATTCCATTGTCTGCTTTATAAAACATTAAACAAAACGGAAGATAAGTAGCAATATTAACAGTGATCAACACAATTATTGCTATCCTACACCGATAATTTGTAACCAATGTTATTTTTTTCACAGGAAAGCAAATTGAAATAAATCTTTCAATACTCATGAAAACAACATTCCAATTGGCTAAACTTGTGAAAAGGATAGGGAAAAATGTAATCATTTGACAAACAACATCCTGTCCTGTCAAAAAAAAGTTCTTTCTAAATTCACTTTCTAAAAGCTTTGATATTAATGCAGCTATGTCAAAAGCTGCCAAGGTGTAAAGCAATAGCGCCGAAGGACCCAATTTCTTGAATGAGCGTAGAGTTAAAAAAATTAGCAGATTAGTCACAAGCCCAATACCGCAGTATATCTTGAGGCTTAAGACGTGCACTGTAATGGCTATATCCAACAAAAAATAGTCTTCTTGAATGTACCTGAAGAAAAATATAAACATTAATTGCACAAATAATAAACTTTGATGATTTGCGATTCAAGAACAAAATATTTATTATTAATATATTTTAGCTCCAAATCAATTCCTGTTCTTAGCCCCGAACTCTCTTCCAATTACATTTTAAGACATATATTTATAAAGAGATAGGAGATGGGGTGGATGTCATAGTGAAGATTCTTGAAGAAGATTAGTTTTGCTTAACGGTAACGTTCACACAACAAATAAAACATTCGCATATATACGAAGAAAAAAAACATAAATATATATATTTATATATTATTTAAAAAAATACCGTATTACTTTATTAAGTAACAAAACAGATTCATTGCCTTAAATAATTCCGTTCAAAACGCAGTTATTAATTGGTATATTTTTCAAACTTTTTTTCCCTGCAAAAAATATTTCTTAGCTGTCTGTGCCATTGTCATGAAATAATTTTACTAATACAACATTAATTTCTTTAGTCTGGAACTGACTAGAAGATCTTACTACTCTAACAAAAAATGTTAATATTGGTGGAATAACAAATGAATAAATCATTGTAAATTAACGTTTAAACAACATCAATCAGTTGAAACAATTGGCATGAGTTGTGACTTTTCACAGCCTACCATGGGAAATAAAAAAAAAATTATGACTGGATGGGTTTAGAACCGCAACTTAAAAAAATGTCTAACACGCTGTCGATTCTGCCTGGATGTTATATAAACCTTTCGTGAAAAAACTTAGTCGTTTTTATTTTCGCCGTTTTATACCTCCTTACTTTATCCTTTACGCAGAGGCGTAGCAACAAAAATATTAGCTATATAATGTATTAAACTTTTGAATGTGCAACACGGAAGCCATGTTTGTTGTGTAAATGAGTAAATAAACAATGTGTTATCAAGTCTTATTATTAAAGGTGTGTTCATGTGTATTAATATATCCTTATATTAATCAACGACTTTACATACATTTATGTATAACATTTTGGGAAAATAATATTTTTACACATACATACGTATTTTACAATTCCACCGATAGTACAAAAAACAAACCATGTATTGAATAAAATCACACCCTCCTGCCGCCGCCCATAAGAAGTTTTAATTTTATGTCTCGCAGAATTATTCTCTGAAGTAATTTCAATGAACAAACTCCTCGAAGTTTCATGGCACTCAGATGAACGGTGTCAAACCGCATTCGACTTTAATGTTTTTATATACCGTGTATAGAGAAAAATCGAACCGCGCCCTTCCAGGCGCCGCCCTTGCGAAATTAAAAAAATAGGAGCTTAAGAGCGATTTCTATTAACCGGAAAAGGTATTTTATGCCAAAACAGATTTCTCACAAAATACCAGAAGTACAAAACTTTATACCATTCATATATATAGCATAATATTATAATATTTCGCTTCTATATGCTTTCTCAAAAATTAGCATATCACAAGTTACTATATTTCTTTAGCTTGATTACATAACAAAGTGTCATACTAACACTTACTTTTATATAAGAACATGCGAAAAAGCGTACCGCAGTTCACACTCAATCCTCCTTTAATAGGGTATGTAAAAAATAATTGTACTAAAACTTGCTATACATTTTTATTTATCATACTTTTATTTTTACGATGAAAATTTTCGTTTACTATTAGTTTTAAACGTGAGTTTTATTTTATGTAGCTATATGTAAAATACAAAGAAAATGGAAAATAAAATAAATTAAACATACTCTGTTTCCTCAGTCGTGCTGAGGTAAAATGATGTATTAATATTTTCTTCCATTGCTTGAAGGACCCTTTGCAAGTTTAATACATGCTCAGAGATATTCATACGGTCCATTACGTGCATATGGTCTTTCAGCCTGTAAAGTATGAAGTTTTAAAAAAGCAATTCATCTTTCTGTCATATCAATGTAATACAACTTTGACTTTAAGGTTCTAACCTTAAACGTTTAGCTTGCAATAATTGAAAATAAGTTCAAGACAATTTTAATTTATTAAGATTTTATCCTATATTGTAATTTAAACAAAAATTATTCCATTCATATGCAAAAAAAGATATTTAAAAATGTAATATACATTTTAATACACTAGAATAGCATAACTAAAACTGTTGCGCATCACATGAATACAATGTTCGTAAAATAGCGCGAGAAAAAACACTTTATTTAGAACATTGTAACTAATTCTTAAAAAAAATTAATTTAGATTCTAATTAAAAGTCAAATTTGATGTCTTTAGTGCATAATTTAAAAAAAAAGCTTGGTATTTAAAAAATGTAATTTAATTTTCAATACTTTAATATTGTTAATACAATAAAATTGCTTGACTTAAAACACTTGAGGTCAAAATAAACAAAACAATATTCGTATATATAGGAAACTTTAATAAATTTAATAAAAATAAATTAAGCAACCTATGAAGTCAATTTTGATGTCACATTATTTCGGCATAGAATCTTGACGCCACGTGCTAAGTTTCAAATAAATCGATCTGTAATAAGTTTTCGAAATTTCAATCGCTCGTCTAAATTCATTACGACAAAAGCACTAAGCACAAAGAAGCAAGTTAAATAAAGACGTAAGATATTAATTTTTAAAAAGTAGTATTGTAAGTAAATAACCTAGAGAAAAAATTGAAAATCTAACAAAACAAATTTTTTTGAGCCTGTTTTCCTATAGGGTTTGCAGCTAGTTTTTAATAAAAGATTGTTAGTAAACATTTTAACACGCTTTATTAAATTTGTTTTCTTTGTATGTTATGCTTATATCATGCTCTAGTCATACTCCATCATGGATCGAAAATGGTGAGCCAAATTTCGATCACCTCTAACCTTGTAAAAATTATTACAGTACTATCAGGACACATTATTTTTGTGAAAAAAAAAATAAATAACCTCTTCAACATATTTCACGAGTTTTTTTTTTTTGAGGGCATATTTAAAATAAGTAATTAAAATGCATATCTATAAAAATATTTAGTCTTTACCGGAATACTAATAAATTTCTAGTAACAATTTTTTACACACACAAACACACATACACGCTCACACACACACACACACATATATATATATATATATGTATATATATATATATATATATATATATATATATATATATATATATATATATATATATATATATATATGATATATTGTGTGTATGTGTCTTGTTACAAGCCTTTATTTAATAGAATTAAAGTTAAATAATGTATAACACTAACCCAGGTCAAACGTTTCATCAGTAGTAAAATATTATTTCCACATTATTTGAGCAAGCGATAAAATGTAACCTTGCTAACAAATGCATGCGAACTGTTTATGCGAGCCTTTTTCCATGACCTACATAATCGAGTATCGCTGCACAAAAACTAGTGCTAACTCCAAATTAGGGTGAGTGCAGAGGCGTATCCAGGTTTTTTTGCAGGAGGTGCGAAAAAAGCAAAAAAAAAAAAAAAAAAAAAGGCGCATTCTGTTTTTGGCATCCACGTACAATTTACTTTATGATACCAATTCCTGCACTTCTTCAGTTCCGCTGAGTCTGTTTATAGTGCATTACGTTTATTAATTGAGAGTTATATTAAACCACGTCCATAAGTTGTTCCAAAAAAGTATTTTAAAACATAATTTTCTATTTGATTAAACGGAGAAAGAAAACAAAAAAAAAAGTTTTTAAAAAATGTCCATTTTCACTTTTTAACCACAAAACGCCTTGTACGGGTTGTAGCTCAAGGTTAGCAAGTAGGGCTTTCGCGTCAAACAGGGTGAAAATATGTTTTTAAAGCATATTTTAAGCTGCGTTACGAAATTTTATAAAGTAAAAGACATACTGTTGCATCGCTTTACGGACTGATTTTTACCTTGACTGCATGACAATAATGGCTGTTAAAGATTAATAATGCTAAAAAGTAGGAAGCTGCGGCGTAGCGGTAGAGAGCTAGACTGCTAACCCGAAAGTCTCGAGTTCGAATCAGGGTTCAATTATGTGGAGCATCCCTGAGTCCACCCAACTCAGTTGGGTACCTAGTGCTGACCACATTATCCCTTCACATGCCGAGTTCTCTGCAGCAGATGAACTCTATCTGCCCCATGTGTCTTTGGCAAAAAAGAGAAATGATGATTATGAATGCTAGAAAGCATATATATATATATATATATATATATATATATATAGAGAGAGAGAGAGAGAGATAGATAGATAGATCTAAATCAAATATGAATAAAATAGTTCGTTTCTTAAAATCTAAAATTGGAAGATGACACCATTAGTTTTGTGTTCTTTCCGTAATTCAAACATGAGATATGTGACGTGGATGTTTATATAAAGTGTGTGTGAGAGTGGCCTCCCCTTGAAAGTGGTGTGCGAGCGTGGAAAAGTAGTGTGTGAACGGTAGTGTGTAAGCAGTGTGGTCAACACAGTGTAGCTAGTCGTCAGTTTTTCTTCGTGTCAATGTTCACTGTTTCTCTTGTAGTTGTTTGAAATGATACTTCCATGTTACAATTTCACTTAATGGATAGTGTTCTTTATTAGTGTTACACCTGGCCCCAAACGAGCCAAAAATAATTAGAAAGCTGAGTGTAACAGTAGTGCTCCATTGTACAAGTATATATTGTGTCAAAATATACATCTGGTTAATCCACCTATACAGTACTGAAAAAGACAAGATTATCAATAGTTAAAACATAAACTTTATGTCTCAATGTATACGTTATTGTTCTCAGAATTTTTCATGACAAACGAATATTGTATATAGGCTGAAGTGGGTATCTGACCATATTTTTAGTGGTGTGGAGTGTGCTCCATTTTTTGCCGAAAGTTAAATAATCAACATGATTTTAGGGGTCGACGTGGTCGAGTCGGTAAAGCTCATGGTTGCTAAACCGAAAAGTCTCGAGTTCGAACCCTCGGGCAGATGAGGCTCGTTAGCTGGGGACAGCAACTTTTCTAGGAGAGACAACTCCAAAATCAAACAACTGATGCCTTGTAGTTTGTTCTTGGTTGAACAAAGGCTATGGAAGCAAATCCAAAAAGAAAAGCAGGCTGAAATCGGAGTCAATGGCCTCAATGACGCATAACTAGTTGACACGTAACCTTAATTGTGATGGAGGCGTGGTCGAGTCGGCAAAAGCTCATGGTTGATAAATTTAAAAAAAAGTCTCGAGTTCAACCCTCTGGCAAAAAAGGCTCGTTCCCTTGTAACACTAAAAATTAAGAACGAAGAAGAAGAAGAACATGATTTTAGATATATCGATAGCGATACGTTTTTAGTTAGATAGCCTATTATGATGCACCACATAATACACAGCGCATCTAGTAACGTCATGAATCAAGTATATGGCTAGTCTCTTTCAGTAACTAAACACACCAAGAAGGTATGTACCTTTGTTGCACATGGTCCACTTAGTGCACCTGGGGAATTAGTACCCTAGAAATATTAAATGAAATATACAGATACGGTCCATCAATGTTTATTATTCGATGGCATGGGATGTAGTGTGCTTAAAAACATATCAATGTTGCAGTTTTCAAACAATTAAAGCCGTACTTTCATCTCGTTGACCATCGAATTATCGAGCCTCGCTTGTCATCAAGTTATCATTTATTTATTTATTTTTAAAACAAACTGCGATAAAGGAAAACCAATAGACATTTTAAATTGAAGCTAATTACTGTGGAAACGTATGTAAAATAAAACGTTATAATGTACTTCTCTGATAATTTGACCAGAGGCGTCTAAGGTCTGGTGACGCCCTGCGCAGTGACCCAGGATGTCTGTATGTTAACTTAAGAGAACTTCCGCTTAACGCTGTTTATCACTACATCAGGAGGTCTCCTTTTCAAAGAGCACTTGTCTGCCCGTCGCGCACTGCTCAGTTCTCAGGAGAAAAATAAATTTCAACGAGACTAATTATGTTCTATTAAAAAATAAATCTGACCTAGTTTTCCAACCTCAGCTTTCACTCTAAGTTTTGTAATAACTTGCACTTGTAGTATTTTTTAAAGACATTTTTCTCGGCGTGTCATTTAAAACTTTTGGGGCGAGGGGCGGATTTCGAGAGAAAGAAAAAAATTTGATCACCCTCAGCAAAAGTGAAGTAGGGCGTTCTTCGTCGGCTGCAAAGGCACCTGGTAGTGTTTCTTCCAGCCGGGAGGAGGGAGGGCCCTTGATATTTTCGGGGAGCGGTCAATATTTACCGGTGGAGGGGGGGGGGGGGCGGCGGACACTGGTAAAAGTATATGTTTTCTATATAAATTCCATTTCGTTCGGGGGGGGGGGCGGTAGACTTTCTTCGGGGGACTCCGCCCCCCCCTCGAAGAGATGCCTGGAAGAAACTCTGTTACCTGGTTTGTGGTGGAGAACTCCTGTGTGAAACCAGTTTCCATTTACTCATCGGCTGATTCTAAGATGTGTAAGCCGATTACAAAGGACAATAGTTCAATAACTCATGCTTTTTTTTTTTATTTCTTTGTTGAACAACAGTTTCAAATATTTTCAACCATTCCCAAGTTTGTATACAGTAATAGAATCATACTCTCTAGAACATCACTTATAAAGAAAATCAACCTCAAATCGGCAAACATTATGTTTTTAATTATTTTCTGCAACAAAATCGTTATAAAATGGTTCCTAAATTGCTTTGCGGTTTTAAAAAATACACAAAAATGTTCGAAATAATTGAAGTATAAAAAACAATCAACCAAACAACTTAAAATATAGGTACAGAAGAAGTCGACAATTGTATCTGAAGAACATTAATATTAACAAACAAAAATTATACAAGATCAAAGATAACCATCCATTGTGTTAATTTCGTCACCGATTTGTGGGTCAGTGTGGAGAAAGAGTAGGTCGTCTTACTTTACTATGCATAATAATACGTGCAAAATAGAGTATACAAGATTGTAACTACATTCACGATTCTTTTATAATTATTCTTTAATTTATTGTTAACTTAATCAGTTTAAATCTTTTAGATGAGATATAATACAAATAAACGGCAAATATAGCATATGATGTATATATTTTATCTGTTTCTATACCTTGGGAATAGGGGGGTATAGTGTGATAAGTTTAACGCCCTGTCACATAAGCTATGCAACCATCTAGGGTGGGTGGGATTAGGGGCGTCGTACAGAGTTAGAAACATTTATTTAGTGCATGTTTAATAGCTTATTTTTTTATGAACGTCGAAAAATATTCATTAGTTGTTTTCTTGCTTTACAAAGTACAACTTGCTTGAACATCTCTCTAAACTTTTTAGTAGCAATAAAATACACAAAGAAATTAACAACGTGTAATGAGTCGTAAACTACTAATTGAATAATATCGATGATCTCATTTGTAGGATATTGCAAATACTGATCAATGCATGTATAAACTACCGCTGGAAGTGAAAGGAGTAAAAAGACAAGCCCTGAGAAAATCATCCACTTAGTTAAAATGGACTCCATTTTATCATTCTTTCTGTTGCCATCTTCTATTGAAATATGATTTAGGGTCATTTTCTTTCGTCTTACACTAGCAGTGTACATAGTGTATACGACAGCAGAAATAAAAACAACAATAATTATAAAAGGTATAAAAATGACTAATATAATTAGAGTTAATAAAATCGAGAACTTGGTTATCGCATGTGTGCAGAAACCGTTTTGCATTTCAAAAGTCGTTAAAGAAAATGGAATAAAAATAGCAATATTAACAATGATCAACAGAAGTATTGCTATTTTACAACGCTTTTCTGTAACCCATGTTATTTTTTTCATAGGAAAGCTAATTGAAATAAATCTTTCGACCGTCATGAAAGCAACATTCCAATTAGCCAAGCTTGAGAACAAGTTAGAGAAAAAAGGAATCATTTTACATGTTGCTGTCGAAATAGTAATGGTTCTACTTTCACTCGCTACAAGTTTTGCTATTAGTGAAGCTCCATAAAAAAATGCTAATGTCGAAAGCAAAAACGCCGAAGGACCCAATTTCTTGACTGACCGTAGAGTCAAAATAACGACCAGATTTGTCACAAGCCCAATGCCGCAGTAGATTCTGGGGTAAATGTCTCGAATCGTCAAAGCTATATTCAACCAAAAAGGGTCCTCTTGAATGTACCTAAAGAAAAATATAAAATATAATTACAGGATTCGAAAGTTTCGCTCACCTGCTATACGACATCAAAATAATTATTATAAATAGGAAATTTACATAAATAGAATCTTTTTACATTTCTGGCAAAATCGAACGTGTGTGTTTTTATTTCTTTTAAAGACACATTTTAATGAACACAATCCTAATATATTATTACTAGCTGCATCCCGTGCTCCGCCACGGTAAATCTTTTTTAAATGTACCAACTTGTGAACAGAACAAAACTAAACACAACACAAACGAACGCAAAAAAACAAACGAAAAAACAAACATAACACTCATAACATAAACACAATTTAAATGCAATAAAAAAGGCATATTGCTCACAGTCTAGCCCGTAGCGCCAAATCGCGCCCTTTCCGAGCGCCGCCGGACGCGTCTGACACAGTGAATGACTATAAAACAGAGGCGTAGCGACCCTTTCCGGCGCCCGGGGAATAACTTTCGATTTGACTCCCCCCCCCTCAAACTTACGATTTGCACCCCCTCTCCTCAAAATTTCAATTTCCACCACCCCCCCCTCTCCGCAAATTTTTTCCAACCCACTTTGGCGCCCCCTTAGGACGGCAACCGGGAACATATGTCCCCCCCCTCTCTACGCCTCTCCTATAAAACCCCCAGCAGTATTTAAAATATCCGTGTTTTAACTACCATATTATATCACTTTATCAATTCACGCATTTTTTCCCCCAGTACTTTAAATTTTAAAAATTTACAATAGAGTTTCATAACTAAAACCATTGCGCACCCAATGAACGTGATGACGCGTCTATAATAGTGCTTAATAGTTGATTAAAAATTATAAGTAGTAAACATTACATTCAGTGGATAAAATAAATAAAAGATAGCCTTTTATCAATCAATTCTAATTATAATATTCCAACAATAATATACTCTTACACGTCTGCATAATTTGCATTCACATTTTGCTAATTATATTATTCCAACAATTATTCCGTCTTGCAGATTCTGTATTCACATTTTTAGATTGAGTTCAATTTATTTTTAAAATACCTCCCTTGGCATTATTACTAAACAGTTTAATTTGATTTTTTCTACCGTACTGTTATTATGTTATTAAAATGTATCCACTTTTTCTAGGAATATTAACGAAAATGATATTTGACATTGATCCTTTTAATATGTTTTAGCAATGTGCGTGTATTTAATATTTTCTTGACGTTATGCGAAAGAGTAAAAACCGTGGCAATTATAAAATAGCTCTATGCCGCTATATAATCAAACCCTACTCTAATACTTATAATAAGACACTGCGGTGCACTGAAAAGCACTGCGTGGTGCGAATGTTTACTTTTATGGTTCCAAAATCTATAGCGATGACGGAAGGAAGGACTGACACACTACCAGCAGCGTTATATTATAGATAAAAGACCATATGCGCACTTCTCGCTCTCTCTCTCTTTCTCTCTCTCTCTGTTTGTCTGCAAAATATTTTCACAGTATCTTCAGAGATATATGGAGAACTTGAAACGGGTTTTGTTGAAAATATTATGTTAGATGTTTTTATGTATAAACTAAATTTTATTTAAAGAAGAAAAATAAAGGCATATTTGAATGTAGAAAAATATTTTTAATTATGCTACCGGAAAAGTGTTTACAGTTGTGACTAGAACGCAATAAACAATGACTCCACATGCCACATGTTTACACTGCAGAAAGAACACAACATTAATGGCGTCATCTTCCGATTTTAGAATACGAAAAAATGAATTATTTAATTCAAATTTAATTTAAATCTAGATTCTATAAATCTACGTAACATGACGTTCGCTATGAAATGTATATGAAATGTATAAAATGTATGAAATGTATAAAATATTCTGGGTCAAACTAATACAAATTACTTTTAAAAAATCCAACAAAATGACGATTGAATAGCGGATTTTTAACGAAATAATTTGAGCCACTAAGTCAGTGTATACATTTAATATGGTGTTCTGTTGACTAAAAATGTATATAGTTTTTTTTTTAAATTTTTCTGGTTGATAAATTCGAACAAAGTCTCGAGTTCAAACCCACTGGCAGATAAATCTCGATCCCCTTCAACAATAATAATTAAGAACGAAGAAGAAGAAGTTCAATGTGTAGTAAAGAACATTGCGTTTTGAGCAATAACTATTTTATAAAATATTTTTCTCAAACATATATAACATTAAAATATACAGGCCTATAATTCACGTGTAACGGGTACCGACGGCTAGTATTATTAGAATAACGCACTGGTATAGAGGGTATTTACTTTTTCGATTTGATAGCTACAATTGTTATGTTTAAGATTTAATCTGCTACATTTTTTCAAAAGGCTTTAAAAATTAATCATGAAACCCAGGCGCGAACTAGTAGTCAACTAATAAAGTAAACATTTGGGGTGAACTAGGATAAACGTTCTTAACCCAATGTGCAAAATTGAATTCTCCCCCTTCAACGGCACATTAATCTATTAATATAATAACCAATGTAGGTGTGTGTGCCTGTGTGTGTGTCTTTTATGAATTACTACACCTTTCATCCGATCGCCATGAAACTTAGTGATGTTGTTGTGAATACTTCTGGAGTGGTTTCTGTGAAAAAAAAATTTCTAATTTGCATGGGTGGCGCCTCGACAGGGTGCGATTCGATTCTTCTCTAAATACCGCAAATAAAAGTAAAATTCGATTGCGGTTTGACACCGTTCATCCGATCGCCACGAACCTTTAGGGAGTTGATTAGCATGCTCCAGGAAAGGGTTCAGCAGAAAAAAAATTTAATATCGCAAGGGTGGCACCCCTGGAGGCTGCGATTTTTCTCTATATTTGGTATATAAAAGATAAAAGTCGGAATCGGGTCGACACCGTTCATCAGAGTACCATGAAACTTAGGGGAGTAGATGAGAATACTTCCAAAAAAAATTCTGCGAAAAAAAAAATTAATTTTTTTTACACGGTTTGGCGCCCAGAGTTCCAGAGCGGATATGTTAGCACTTGGCATCCGTTAATCGGGTGTCCTGCATAGCAGGTAAGGGGAACTACTATATTCAGCGGTAAAACTGCAACAGGTGCGATCGCCGGCGCCTCGTCGATTGCGCGACCTGAAGCACCCGGACTCCCCTACGAGTACTATGGCGCCTACGTTCGTTTTAAAAAAAGACTATAAAGACACAATGGGCAACAATAATCCGTGACAATATCGAAAAAGGTGCGTCGTCCGGCGACCCAGTAGGGTGCGATTTCACGCCCTGGGCTTTCCCGTAAGCGCTATTGAGCCTACTATTCGTTCTAAACAGTGCAAAAGTCTATGGATACGATGGGGCGTTATAGTCATTTACCAAATTGAATCAAGCACGTTCACCGGCGCCCCGGCAGATTGCTATGAGGCGCCCTGGGTTTTCCTGTGAGCACTATAGCGACTACGCTATTTTTAAAAAGTCAGGGTCCGTACGATTGTCTGATGAAAGTGAAACTTCAGGTTATAATTTGACTTGATGAAATAAATAGAATTGTAGCCTCAACCTCGAAGAAATATTTCCAAGTTCTCAAGATCTGCCGTTTATAACATTGATTCTAAAAATATTAGGTTTCGCAATTTTTTTTCTGGCATCAATTTAAACACATAACAATTGTAGCTATCAAATCGAAAGTGTGTTTTAACGGAAAAAGCGGTTTTTTCAGAAGCTTCTATATTTCTATCGCCATACTGCTGTTATAAAAGAACGTATTGGATTCCACTCCCGCTTTAATAGTGCATGTATAAAAGGATTTTATTAAAATGTGTTAGGTAAGTTTTTATATTGTATTTTTATTTTTACAATTGAAATGTTTCCCTTTACTATTATGTTTAAAGATAATATGTCTTATTCTTTGAAACTATGACCTAAATATAGGGCGAATCCAAAATAAAATAATAAAAATCTTACTCAGTTCTATAGGTTGTTTGCATGTTAAGAGATGAATTCATTTTTCTCAGCGATGCTTCTTAGCAATTTCAACACTTTTTTGCCAACACAGATTTTCTTGCGATCCAGAACAACGCACTGTCTGTCTACATCATGGGTTCCCAACCTGGGGGTCGCGACCCCCTTGGGGGTCGCAAACGGCTTTCTGGGGGGTCGCCAACTGGTAGACTAAACTCTAGCAATGAATAAAAAAGCATAATTTTTTTGAAAAATATTTAAAATTCGGCATTACTAACATCACTGGAAATGGAATAGAGAATAAACAATTTGTACTGTGCAAAGTTGTTCTTAGTCAGGAGTCTATGAAAACTTCCAAACGTCAATTTGAGACGAGTCATTCGGAACACACCAAAAAAGATATGTAGTTTTTTCGTCGGCATGAAGCTAGTTGCAAACGTCAGAGACTTCATAGAACAGAACGTTTTCACCAAGAAAACACACCTTAAGTGCAAGCATCATATGAAGTAGTATTAGAAATTGCCAAGCAATAAACCTCTCACACAAAGGAGAAAATCTCATAGAACCATGTATGCTGAAGATGGTAAAATTAATTCTTGGGGGTTCCAGTGCAGTAAAGATGCAACAAATATCTAATAATACTATGCAGCGGCTTATGTTAAAAGACAAATTTAGAATGAAATGAAGCTTTCACCATTGTTTGATTTTCAAGTTGACGAATCGACAGACGTGAGTTCGTGTTCGCAGTTGCTTGTCTTTGTGAAATATATTCATTCAGATGTTAGCAAATAAGAGTTGTTGTTTTGTGAAGATATCATGGAGAAAATAAATACATTTTTGAAACTGGAGGATTAAAAAGGAAAAACGGCTGTGGGGAAATGTCAATCGTGTTTTTGAATTAAAAGATGAAATCAGGATGTTCTTGGAAGTGCAAGGAAACAACAAGACCTTTTGATATACTTTAACGACATGGTGTGGTTGGAGAGAGTATCATACCTAGCAGATATATTCGAACATCAACATAAGCTTAACCTAAAAAAAGGAATGAATATTATCTCTTTTCATGATAATCTCTTGGCATTTTTATCAAAGCTGCAAAACTGCCATGTTTGAGAAACTCTGCAGTGTAGTGTGATAGATACAATTTTTAAAGTTTTTGTGCATCTTGACAACGAACTGCGGCGTTATTTTCCCCGAGCTGAGAGAAGAAGAATCTGCATTGTCACCCATTCTTGGCTTTCCTTGAAGTTACCAGCATTGCCTTATCCAAAGACCTAAAACTTGTAGTAATTTAGCTTTAGTGCACTGAATAACGGAATATTGAAATTTCTAAAAATTAAATACTTTTAAAAATATTGATTTTTTTAAACGCCTCTTAAAAGTGACGCTTAATGAAGTTACATTATTTTTACTGTGCTTTAACCTACATTCTTCTAGCGTGCCACGTATGGGACGTATGTGAAACAGTTGCAAAATTATATTAACATCTATTTAAAACACAACCTCTGCTGTGGAATATTGTGTTTGTATTTGTCATATGAACATTTTACTTTAGAAAGAAATTATGACGTGGGTTTTGTTAGATTTGTAAAAATTGAGGGACGGAGTGGTCTAGAGAGCTAACCCGTAAGTCTCAAGTTTGAATCCGGGTTCACATCAGTAGACCGTCCCTGAGTCCACCCAACTCCGATGGGTACCTTAGACGTGTTAGGGAAAGTAAAGGCGGCTGGGCACAGTGCTGACTACACTATCTCTTTATATGCCGGGGTCACAGAAACAAGTGAACTCTACTTCACTTGCCCTATAGACCATCAGGTTTGAAAAGGGAAATTTACTTTACTATCTTCAAAATACATATGGAATTTTTAGCAGAACAATAATCGAATCTTTTAAATAATTTTCATTTCCAATAACTTCGTTCAAAACTAAAAACTATAGTAGACTTACCGAGAGCAGTACTGACAGCACAAATATATTCAGGCAGCTAAAAACATGCAAGCAGATCATTGCGAGATATAAACAGTGCAGGGTAATTACATTGTAGAAGTGAGAGGCAGGTCGGCTTATTTACCACGCGAAACCGAGTAATGTCAAACACATTCTCATGCTGTGTGTGTTTCATATAATTTGCTCTGATATGTATGTTAATCACAAAACCCTAATTTTCGTATGAAGCAAAAACTTTGCCAAATAAAATTCCTGCATTTAGTTACAAGAGTCCGTGTCAGAACTGCAGTAAAAAAATAAAAATAAAAAACAAAACAATAAAAAAAACAACAGTTTTTAACACGTTTACTTTAGTTGAAATATAAAAAAAATCATTTCTTTTTTTTTGTTTTGTCTACTTCCTTTCTCTTCAATGCTTCATGTCACTCAGCCCGTCAGATGTATTCAATTTACTAAAAGTAAAGTATTTTTTCTAACTTGACGGTCCATGGATGGTGTAGATGAAGTAGAGTCCATCTGTTTCTATTATTTCGTCTAATGAAGGGTTAGTTTAGTCAGCACTATGCCCAGCCGACATATGTTCCCTAATATGTGCCTGGTACCCATTAGAGCTGGATGGACACGGACTCGGAATTTGAACTCGAGACTATCGTGTTAGCATTCGTATGTTCTACCATACAACCACATCGTCCTTTTAATTTTTAGCTACACTGCTTATAGTTTTCTAATGCTTATTTAATAGTTTCGAATGATTGCTTTTGATCTTTTGTAAATTTTCTTCGTTCTTTGAATAGTGTTTAAAAAGACAACTTAAACAATAAATAATACCAAACATTTTGTCGTTTGAGATAAAATCAAATCTTCGTCATAGTTAACATTCTACTAACAATGTCTTTTTTCTATCTTATTCTTCTTCTTCGTCAGTCTAAAATTATTTATATTGGAAGAATCAAACAACACGACCAGTCCAACATCATTGACGAACTGGAAGGTTCTAGTGAATGTACGAACATCAACATCTACTGCAGGGGATCTAACCTAACAAATTATTACAGCAGGATCAATAACTTGTGTAAAGATTTGTACTCGAACGATGTCTTTTTTAAAATACAGTGTGTATACATACTACTAAGTTCCCTATATTACGTTTCTTTTCTTTTACTATTATTTTAATCCTTTCTCATATTTATTTTCGTTTTGTATTTTAAAACGTAAGTTTACTATAGTGAAGTTTAACAAGTAGCCAGCCCATATTTAGAAAGCATTTGTAATTTTTATTGCACATTTTTCTTCAATAATATTTATCCTACGCGGATTTAATAACCTTTGAAAAAATATATTCTTAAATAAAAATACAAGGAACAACATCAGAATTACAAACTTACTAGTTACTGTGAAAATCTATTGTCGAGCTACTTCTAGTGAAATCACTGTGGCCATGACATTTTGCAATATTTGCATTTACTAAACAAATCTAAAAGTTTAGAGCAATCTAATGCATAAAAAGTAATTAATTTTGTAAATAACAATCACATATATGTTAATCTATTTTTATGGTATTATCGGTCATATTTCATAACTTTTAACAGTTATTTGAAACGGGATTGATTGAGTGATAAATACACAGCAGGTAACTGATTTCGTATTTCAAGCTTGAGTTCACTAAGCCTATCTAAACTGAACCAGAGAAAATAAAGAATACCGGACAATATTATTTCTTCATTAATTGGTGTCATGAAACCATACGAACTCTACCTCATTAGAAGTGGAAAAGTGACTTCACTCTAAAATTTTGAATGGCATACTAAACGTATATATATTTACGATATTAAAAGAAAACTCGGATTTTGCAAAGAATTATTTTATCTTTCAATAATCCGCTTAATTTTAGTTCAATAAAACAAAACATGTGCCATTCCATACCCCCCTCCTCCACTCACCGAACTCAACATGCAATATTGGAATACTTCAGGATATTTATTTAAAATAGTCTACATTAAAATATGTTATATATTATTAAAAAAAAGTAATGATTTCACTTTAGATACAGCAATGAAGTAGAGGGAATACATTTCTTGACCTCAGCATATGAAGGCATAATCTGGTCAGTACTATGCCTAGCATACTCTAGTAAATATCAAGTCAAAGCAAATTTATTTTGTCATTCCATGTGGTTTTATGTGAGATAAGTTTATTTTGTCATTCCATGAGGTTTTATGTGAGATAAGTTTATTTTGTCATTCCATGAGGTTTTATGTGAGATAAGTTTATTTTGTCATTCCATGTTGTTTTATGTGAGATAAGTTTATTTTGTCATTCCATGTTGTTTTATGTGATATAAATTTATTTTGTCATTCCATGTGGTTTTATGTGAGATAAGTTTATTTTGTCATTCCTTGTAGTTTTATGTGAGATAAGTTTATTTTGTCATTCCATGTGGTTTTATGTGAAATAAGTTTATTTTGTCATTCCTTGTAGTTTTATGTGAGATAAGTTTATTTTGTCATTCCATGTGGTTTTATGTGAGATAAGTTTATTTTGTCATTCCTTGTGGTTTTATGTGAGATAAGTTTATTTTGTCATTCCTTGTAGTTGCCATGAAAATGACACACACAGTGACATTAAAATTTAATAAGAAACAGGGCCTATATTTTAACTATCTTCCCGTAGCATTTTGTAATAGTATAGTAGACATCACACATTTTAACATTTATGAACAATTCATTTTTTATAACATGTTTATAATCTTTATAAAAACAATCTAAGAAGATCAACATATAAATACACTTAACATTTTTAAACACGTATTTTTTTTTTGTTAAGAAAGATAATTTGTCATCTAATTCGTTTTTGTTATGAGTCTTTTACCTAAATATATTACACAGAGAAATGTATAGAGATAGTTATTTTATCTTTTACAGTTCTAATTATATAAAAAATATTAATTGTCACAAAATATGTAAATATTCATTGGTTCTTTTAACTGTGATTGTAATTCGTAATGACATTGATATGAGTGAAATAGCGCGATTAACCACTTAAATAAGGCAAGATAATTCAGGCTAGTAATTAGTGGCCTTATAATATTTCAGTTACCTACCCTAGCAATAATATGGTTGCCTCAAATTGAAACTAAAACAAACATTTTTTGGGTAAATTTGAAAGTTAACCTGAAACATTAATCTTACACTATTATTAATATAAATATATTTTTGTTTTAACCTTCCTTTTATTTTATCTAGATATAACAAACTTGAACACCATTACAACAGTTTAAAATATACAATAAAACAAACACATAATGAAAAATTATAAAATCATTTTAGGGGTTTCCGAACATAAGAATTTCATAATATTTCGAAGTAATGTCATCCTGGGAATTTCCGTTTCTAAATGTGCTGCTTAGTTCATAATGACACATTAATAAAACAATGGCGTTTTTAGTGGGTGTGCTTAGTATGCGTCTTTGTGTGCTTGTATAAATAGAACTTTATTTATTTCCAATATATAAACGTAAATTATAACGTAAAGGTTTAAAGAAACAACGAAGTTAGGTTGAAATCTGAAGTTTAAAATAAAACAGAAGTTCGGATTTTTGAAGCAACAAAACTGAAATTGAAATGTAATGTATTTGTAGCTGTTCATGTAGTTGTTTACGCCTAGTCAATGTGTTGATGGTGACGTGTGTTGATGGTGACGTGTATTGATGGTGACGGTGACATGTGTTGATGGTGACGTGTGTTAAAGGTGACGTGTGTTGATGGTGACGGTGACGTGTGTTGATGGTGACGGTGATGTGTGTTGATGGTGACGTGTTTTGATGGTGACGTGTGTTGATGGTGACGTGTGTTGATGGTGACGTGTGTTGATGGTGACGTGTGTTGATGGTGACGTGTGTTGATGGTGATGTGTGTTGTTGGGTTAGGTTTTTGTTTTAATTGACTTGTTGTTTTAAAATGTTGTTATAATTAGAATAACACAAATCCTGTTCTATTATTCTGGGAAATTCTAAAAATAGTATTTCACTTTGTGAACTTTGTGATACCCTAATTTACTACACCATCTGAAAGCCTCATCAACTATACCTTAAAACACCCACATCTACCACACCGTGTGACACCCGACCTTGTGACGCGACTGATTCACATGATCTTAACCAAGGAGCAAGTTTTATTTTTTTTAAACATTTTCAAAAGTTTTTCCTTTTATCTTAACATCCAGGAGTATTCACGACATTGTGTATTTGTATGACAGCCAGCGAAACTGAAACTAAAACACGTGTACTGTGCTACACACGCGATGTGACGTCTAACACGAATCATGTGATTACCTGCTAGAAAACCAGCGAAACTAAAAGTAAAACCCTTTTAATGTTTCTTGCTTGACTGCTCATTGAGGCTGATCTCAAACCTCAAACCAACTTCACGTGGAAACTAAAAATGTTTTATTTAAACCGGGGGAGGGGGGGGGGGGGAAGGGTTGAAGCAGAGAAGTGTGAAATTAAATTAAATTAACATTACAGCGGTGGGAGGGGGGGGGGGAGGTTTCACGTAGATAAGTGTGAAATTAAATTAAATTAACATTACACATCGATTTGACGAACTATATTGCTGATAGAAACACGGGTAGGCGACCACTGTGGGATGACGGCTAGGGTTAGTCTAGTATAGGGTAGGGTTAAGGTTAGGGTATGGAACAGTCATTGTGTTAGGGTACAGCGATTTTATTAGGTTTATTTATATAAATTTATTAGGATACCGATTGTTGCTAAATAATAAACTCCAATGCTCTCTACCATCTATTGCGCAATCAAGTTGGTCGATAAATATGCTATGTTCATTGTGAAGAGGTGATCGATCAATCCTAGGCTACGTTGTAAAATTGATCGATCAATCCTAGGCTACGTTGTAAAATTGATCGATCAATCCTAGGCTACGTTGTATAATTTATCGATCAATCCTAGGCTACGTTGTAAAATTGATCGATCAATCCTAGGCTACGTTGTAAAATTGATCGATCAATCCTAGGCTACGTTGTAAAATTGATCGATCAATCCTAGGCTACGTTGTAAAATTGATCGATCAATCCTAGGCTACGTTGTAAAATTGATCGATCAATCCTAGTGTACGTTGTAAAATTGATCGATCAATCCTAGTGTACGTTGTAAAATTGATTGATCAATCTCATGCAACTCTCAAGTCAAGATCAAATTTCACGTGACCCAGGGTGCACATAGGTACATCATATTTCATATTACATCGTGTCATGTGGTTATAAAGTGGGAAACTATAGTAGCTTGACCTAATTTACGGACGACCTACACGAGTCAGACATGAGTCATACACGAGTCGGACATGAGTCATACCAAATGTTTATGTTGCCTAAACCAAATATTTATGTTGCTTAAACCAAATATTTATGTTGCCTAAACTTAATATTTATGTTTCCTAAACTAAATATTTATGTTGCCTAAACCAAATATTTATGTTGCCTAAACTAAATATTCATGTTGCCTAAACTAAATATTTATGTTGTCTAAACTAAATGTTATTTATTAACTCTCATGTCTTTGTTTAAATCGCTTTAAACTGGTGTTGTCACGGCTCTTACATTGTGTGGCGTGCTTTATGTTGCTCCAAAAACCCAGTCTAGTATTTCTAAAATTAAAATTATTTTAAAAGCGTGTTGACAAAGACAATGAATAGTTTTACAATTTAGCCAACCCTGCATATCCTTACACTTTCGTGTATTTAAATAGTCTAGTTGTGCCTTCAAATATCAATGTACAGTATACAAACATGGGAACCTCTGTAACAAGATATTAACCAAATATGATCTACTCTAACACCACATTTAACAGGAGGTCGCTAGTGTAAGCAACATGTTTAAACATTGCCCCATAACTATATAAGGATGACTCACGCTAGATAAAATATGGGGTTTTATTTTTTAGTCACTCACCAGATCATTTTCCTTCAGCTGAAGTCAGACACGTGAGTGCAGTCAGGGAATGTGAAGGTCACTGTCTGACTAACACTTCATCTTCAATCTCTGGTGGACTACTTTAATTAAATATAATATATTACAACACAGCCAAGTGGTCACTATTTCTTCAATAAAATAAAGTGGGAATGATCTCCACTAACACTAAGGGAGATGGCACTTACCGTGTTATCGGGATTTAGAATTTAAAAAAAATTTAAATAGAATTGCGCATCTAATTAGAACTTATATGTGAAATTTCGTTTATCTATACGAAACCTTACTCAAGTTATAGGCTTTTGAAACACTAAATGTGGAATAAATTCCACTTCCGTTTATCGGAAATCGCTCAAAAGCCAACACAGAACTACACATTTGATATAATATTTATACATGAAATTTTATCAACCTAGCTGTAACAATACTCAAGTTATCGTGTTCACATACATTCACACACAGAAAAACGGACAGAATTGCAAAGCTACGTTTTTCCTACTCGTTTACGCATTAAACGCCGAAATTTTGATAAATCCGCAATTATAATTTTTACCCGATTAAAATAAGCCCCTTTACTCCGTATACAATGAAGTACTAAAGTTTAAAAGAATGAAAACTGTCAAAATTGAATGAGATTTTGTGCACGGTTACAATACTTCCTCTATACTCTGTATACGAGAAAGTATAAAGGAATACACATACACAATGATTTAAATGCGACAACGTATTTCTGTCGTTTAATTAATCTTTACCGTCATTTACACACGAATTGCTCACTCAATTTCTCTTTAAGGCAGTTTTCTTGGGGGAGGGGGGGGGGGGGGAACAAAACTTCCGAGTGGAGAGCCCACTTAAAATTTCCGAGGGTGGAAGAGGCAAGTTATATTTTTTATCTCATTGCGAGTGGGGTTCGGCGGTCGGTTTAGCGTGCTATATCTAAGCAAATATCGTTGCAGTATTACCTTTGTCAAAATTGTTTTCATTATTTTAAAAATAAATAACAACCTAAGTTGAAAGAACAGATTTTTTTCACAAATGTTTTTTATTTAATAAATTATATCATAGAATAAAATTATAAATGTAATTGACACTACATTTTTAACAGAGCCATTGCTGGCTGAAGAACAAAACATTTATAAATGAGACTGGGTAGAAAAAATGCTTATATAAATTATTACATTATGACCTCAGGATATCTTATGATTGTAAGATCATTCTATTAATGCAGCTACTCGAAAATAGTTGCTTTAAAAGTGATAGAAAATATAACTGCAGTGTGTCGGTAGTCGGTACTTCATTGTGTCATGGATGGTATTCTATAACAAGCTGACTAGATCATTGCAAGCGACGGTGCGACTATCTAGAGCTCTTAGAGAAGTCTAACGTAGCATAGACGACCTTTTCTGTCTTGGGTTTTCTCCTCGTCTTGTGCTTGGGATGAGTTGATTTGCTAGGTTCTATAGTCACGTAGGTCAGACCATTGGAGATAAAACGACCCTCTCCCTGAGGAGTTTTGTTGAGAAAATATATAAAATATGTTTATACATCAACAAAACTGTTTGTCGAATATATATGTATAAATATGTATATATATATATATGTATAAATATATATTATTTATTTAGGGGTAGAGTGTATACATATGTATAATACAATTTTACAATAACATAATTCTTGTCAATTACTTATTAAGCCACTAACCTGATCTTCCGTACCGCAATTGTTAAAGCTGACGTCAAGTTTTGACTTACACAATGTGGCTTGTAGCATTTGCTTAATGCGACCTGTCAAATATCAGAGCCAGAAGACATATTGAAAATATTTTCTTAAAACTATTAAAGTGTTTGGAGTTTTAAAAAAAACAGACTAAGGGCTTTGACTATGTTGAATAAACTAAGATACCTGTACGTCTGTATACAATGCAGGCTAATAGAGCTACTGCAGGTAGGAGAAATACTACTGGTAGTAAAATTCCGAGTGTCGTTGATAAAGGTGTGTTAAATGGTGTGGTCTTGTTTGAATTATCCCTTGCAACAACAATTGCTGTTCATTTAAATGAAATTTCATCCAGTAAGAAAAAGTTATTAAAATCAGTATGACTGTAACTCAGAAGTTTATTTTACGAGGTGTATTTAATTAATAGCATAATCTAAAATTTATTTTGTCATATTTTGAGAGTTTATTATTAAGCTTAAAATGGAGATTTAAAAAGATAAGAAATTTTGTTTTAAGAGAAAATAAATTGCGGTCTAAAATCCAGTGGTTCAGTTACTTTAGTGGTATTATAACAGTTCATTTACCACGTTACATTTGCTGATTTTCTTAAAATATTAATTACGTAGCTTTCGTAACAAGATTTATTTCATTTTTCGGCAAAAAAAAACATTGTAAAACTAACAAAGCCATTACAAGTAAATAAGCGCAAATAGGCATTGTAGTTAAATTTTTCACTTAGATTTGAAAGGAATATTATTGATGCTGCATTTTTTGGTTTTAAGTAAACATATTGAAAACAAAGAACCAGCAGGAACTTACTAGTGTCTTTTAGAATGACGGTCAAATCTGTAAACGACGTTTGATTTCCTGTGACCCGAACTGTGTAGTTAGTAAGATCGCTCGTTGTAATGTTGGTAAATGTGAGAGTCAATGTCTGATTGGTTAATGTTTTGTTTTCTATAGTACATCTGACTTTGTCTGTAATTTCCTCGTTACTTTCAGTAACGGTACAAGACAAAATATCTTCGGATGTAATACATAGAGGTATAACTCTTGTTGTTCCTATTTCAACGGGGTATATAAGTGGTGATGATGTATTTCCACAAAGCTCTGGTGGGGCTAGGTTGATTTAGAATAAAGAAAAGTTAAGCAATGCATATTTTACAATTCAAAATTATTATTGTATCCTATCACATGAAGTTTATTCATTGAGGAAGATGTTTTAATACTTGTTAGTGATTTACAAATTAACTTTAACTAATCCTTTTTAATTATAGCATTTTAAATAAAACCAGTTAGTATCCCTTAAGGTTTTTAAATGTATTACTTTCATAAAAAAATGTTGTCACGGTGATATAGCAATTTAACTAAATTCTTTAAAAATTCATATTGTAATGATGTAATGATTATAGCGATTATATATGTATATACATACATATACATACATATATATATATATATATATATATATATATATATATATATATATATATATATATATATATATATAAAATGAAAGGAATATAACTATTTTTACTTTTTTTATACAGGGTAAGTTTAGTTTCTAGCTGATTAACCCTGTTTACAATGTAGATAGTATGTTGGGTAAATTCTGTTTCTGTGATGTTCTCTATGGTAACAATGACGTCATGTACATATGTAGCAACTTTTCTAGTTTTATAGCTGATACGTCCTGAAGAATGTGTCACGAAAATTAAAGGCGCATCATCTTCAGCTCTAACACACAAGTTGATTGTCTTTGCGGATCCCAACTCAGCGAAATGTTTTTCTGGCATTTGATCTGAACACAGCTTTGGAAAACCTGTGTAAAAATCCATAAATAAAAATAAAGCTTTACCTAACATTTGGCCTTAATGAAACCTACTTTTTATCAGGTCCGTGTGATCGTGCGGGAAAGCGCTAACTCTAACCATATTCATAATCATAATTAACAAATAAAAAAACATCTATACACAACATTATGCCTCTTAGGCGATAGGATTACAAATTCGTCTGAGGGCTAGTTAAATGCACATTTATTATTTTTAAAAGTACATATGATTTTCTATTTTTTATCAATAAATGAATTGGTTGAGATTTTCGTAACAATAAGCCACAGTGAAAAGAGAGTTACAAAATGTAATGTGGCTTAAATTTTGTATTTTAAAGGCAAAAATGATGAATACATGTGGTTAGCTAATACTAGAAGGAGAGGAGTTGGAAGCTTATAACAATATTTTAGAGGTAATGAGAAATTTTATTTTTTCAGAAATTTGTGAATTTAAGAAGTGGGAAATGACGGAAATGTAAATTAAAAATATATTTTATGGACGATCCCTAGCAACATTATTTTGTTTTATACTTTTGAATTGATGCGCCCTAACATTTTCATTAAAGACGGTGAACTTGCAAGTCTAAGTATTTCTTTTCAACTCTTAATTAAATTTTCTAAACATGAGCTTCTATTGTTGAGTTGTATCAATACGCTACGTATTCTGTGGAAAACAAAAAAAGTTCGCCCCGCTATATATATATATATATATATATATATATATATATATATATATATATATATATATATATATATATATATATATATATATATATATTTTATATATATATATATATATATATATATATATATATATATATATATATATATATATATATATTTATATATATATATTAATAAACTTTCCATCCCTTAACTCACCCTACACGCTCTCTCTTGTCAGACAACATACCAGTACATGAAAGAAACGACTTACAATTAAAATCCGACATTATAATAAACTCCCTGCTGTGTGAAATATGACCATTTTGAAAATGACAAGAATAGTCTCCCCTGTCTTTGCAATCAAAGTTGTATATGTCGTAATTCAGGGACTCACTGTTGTTAACCTCGTATATGATGTTATGCCAGGGACCGACCAGTCTTAATGTAGAGTTCAATACAAACGTCATTGGAAGGCATTCAATTTTGACACTGCTATTCTGCTCTAATGGTAATGTTTGATTAGGTTCCATATCCACATTATTGATTTTTATTTTTATTTTTAGAGCTGTGAAAATAAAATAAAATGAAAACCTGAACACATGTATTC
Source organism: Physella acuta (assembly GCF_028476545.2). Lineage (NCBI taxonomy): Eukaryota > Metazoa > Mollusca > Gastropoda > Physidae > Physella > Physella acuta. The sequence goes on along the minus strand of NW_026732742.1, from coordinate 178,874 downwards.
ATTTTAATTGTAAGCTTTACGGCTCAGAAATAAACTGAGAGGCATACTAATTCTATGTTTTATAAGCCCCGTAGTAAGTTGCGGTTGTTATTTATTTTTAGTATTGTTATTATTTTTAGACCTATAAAAACAATTAAATAAAAAATATTTGCTGTTGACAAAACTGTTTATATCTGTTTCTGCAAATAATTCAGTGAATTCTCTTTTTAATGTTATGCGACATATAAATATGGAATGTACAATTTAACTGTTTTAGGTACACCAAGTACATAAATAGGGCCTATATCAAAGTAGCTCATGCATTACTATAATTATCTTATGGCCGGTTAAAGAAAACATTTGTATTACCGTTTACAAGTAGAAGATAATATCCTGATAACCCTGCTAAAATAACACCGAACAAAAAAAGATGCATTGTTAAATAAAATATACTTCAAGATAGAAGAGAAATGTCATAAATATTTAGTTTCAATTTTAACTTTTCGATTGATAATACTGCAGCTTTCATTTTCTACTTCTTTTACAGTCAAACGTGAAACTGAAACAAATCGAATAAAAGCTATTCCCGATTTTCGAAATTCATACTGAAAGTAACTTCGGTAATTTCCGATAAGAGTAATTTTATAGCGTTGTGTGTATTTCATTTCAGAAAACAATTCGTGTTTTATATTTCACCCTATTTTACACATTCCTACTGATTATTGGTAGCTACTGAAAATGAAGAAGTTTTAATTCTCGAAATTCAGAGATTTTATACCTAAAATAGAGTTATGGTTAGCAAACAGTGATGGCAGTCGAATTTAATAAGCATGAATGATAAGAGCAATGCAGAGGGGCTGTGGAGGGGGCGGTATGGGCTCCACCAGAGCATTTGCTTCTGAAATCTCCATCGCGAAGAAAATAATGGGTTTTTGGTGGTTTTTTCTTTTTTAAATTTAGGGACATTGTCAATTTGTCATCTGAATTTTAATAATTTAAATTTTCCATCTTCTTTCAGACAAAGAAACTCGTTGACGCCATCTGCTATCAAGAAAACCTAGTATTTCAAAAGATGGTTTTATAACCGACAACAAATGTACAAAATCCTTTTTAAAAAATGCATAAAAATGTTTTAATAAAAAAAAAAGCTTTTATATAATTATGCAGTAAAAAGATAAAAAAGTGGTTTTCTTTAAATATAATAATGAACCACTATTTTAATAACTTAAAATAAAAGTTTGGGTCGTTATGGAGTGAACCCTTTTACTAGAATATAAAAAGCGACAAACGCATTTATTTTTAGTTATTTAAATAGTAGTTCCTTGTTATATTTCAAGTAAATATTTATTTTCTCATTTTTAGTTCATAATTATGTGAAAGCTTGTTATTTAAATGTTTTTTCTTCTTTTCTTTTTACTTTCTCGTAAACGAAGTAGAGATATAGAGAAAATTCTTTAATATTGCACAAAATCGAAATCGAGATTTTACAGATCTTGGCGTTTTACACCACTCTGAAGCGGAAAAACTTAGTTTAGCAGTAGGTCTATTGTATGCATGTCTGTGTGTCTGTCTATGAACACGATAACTTGAGTACCGTCACAGATAGGTTGACGAAATTTCATTTATAAGTATGATATCAAATTTGTAGTTCTATATCTACTTTTCTGCGATTTCCGGTAACCGGAAGTGGAACTTACTCTAATTTTTGTTTTTCAAAAGCCTATAACTTAAGTAATGTTTCAGTTAGAAGAAAATTTACAAATATGTCAAATATCTAATTCTCTGTCTACTGATAAATTTTGAGTAATGTCCTGTAATTGGAAGTAGTTCTTTACCCTATGCCCAATTTCTAAAATAAAACGCACATATATTTATTTTTAACTTTAATCCTTTGTCTTTCGTCCGTCATAGTAGGAAACCTGAGAGCACAATTTTTAAACACATCTACCGAACCGAATTATTATTTTTTTAACGTAGGTCGAGAATCCAATACAATGTATTGTAACAAAAAATGTTACTTAATTAGATGATTAAGTTACTCTTTGAAGATTAATTAAAAGTGTTCGTTATACATTACCACTGTTTGGCACTTTTATACACAAGCTGTTTGCTGTTCATTTTGTCTAATTACCTTGAGTAATTGTAGTATTCAAACGGAAAAAGAGTAAAATACCACATCCGATTACTGGAAATGTTTCAATCGGACAGAAGCTTATGCGTACAGTGTATTACTTATCTGTGAAATTTCGTCCACTTTACATAAACAGTACTAAAGTTATTGTCTTTTCAGAAACCGAAAATTTCATAAGTACCACATCCGGTTACCTATACGTACCTATACTTTAAATTTACTACAATACCTATACGTGCAATTTCGTATACACAACTGAAACGCCACTCAAGTTATCGTGTTTACAGACACACAGATACACAGGAAACACACATAGACATACAGACAAAATTGCAACACTAAGTTAAACACAGTCACACACACACAGACTTTTTTCTTTAGTACTTTTAATATGACAGAATGTAGAAGACGCCTTGGATTAGATTTAGTGACAAAAATCAAGAAGAGACAAAAGTAAAAAAGTGACAAATATCATGAAGTGTAATTGTTTTTAATTGTAAGCAATACCATGTATTTCATGTATGTTGATTGTAATAACATGCAACCTACCGACACGGCAAGCTCCTCGCTCGAATGAAGTGAACTGCGTGGAAGGAAATGTATTAAACGGGGAGAAAATACAGACACAGAAACCGTTTGGGCATTATATATTAGATATCCTAATTTAACATCATTATTTAAGTCCTAAGAAACAAAAGATTTATGTGAAAGATTTAATGCCTAACATACTTCAGTAAAAACACTTAATTATTCATTTTGTTTTTATATATTTTTTAACTTTATTAATATTAATTTGTCTAGATCTTCTTTCCACCTAGGTTATCAGTAAATACATTCCTTATATTGTCGATTGTCGAAGGCGAGTTTGAGACACATCATGGCAATGATGGGAAATCACAACACACGCGTTTGATTCTTATTCATTATTATTTTGACGTTAATTTGAATAATTTATTCATTTATTATTCAAATGAGGTTCGAGCTCAGAAAATAATATCGAAAGAAATCAATGTTTTAAAAAGATAAAAATATGTAAGCTGAGGTGTGAATTCTTTTTAAATGTGAATAATAATAAACTTAGCGTTACACGGGGCAGGTGAAGTTGAGTTCACCTGTTTCTTTGACTTAATCATATGAAGGGGTAGGGTGGTAACACTCATGCTGAGCCGAAATCCGTGTTTTAAAAGACAAAAACATGTTGTCTAAGGCTTGGCGGGACACTGGGCAGGTGAAGTAGAGCTCTCCTGTTTGTGTGACCTCAGTATATGAAAGGATAGTGTGGTCAGACACATGCTCAGCCGAAACCGATGTTTTTAAAAGACAAAAACATGTTATCTCAGGTGTGACGTCTTGTTGAATGTGAGGTCCGGCTTTTCTGTGAAGACTAGTCTTCAGTACTCGTTACGCGTGAGTTATAGGCCTATATATTTTAAATGTAATTTCCGTTAATCGGAAGTAGTAATTTGCGATATTTCCGATTTCTCAAAAAAAAAACGCATATAAATTTATAAAGTACTTATAATATTCCGCACTATTATACACCTATTTTTTGTTGTTCACTTGGTTGCGCGATTCTTTTTACTACGAAATAGATTCTTTTTACTACGAAATTCTTATCTATTTTTAAGAAGTTAAGGTAATTAAAAATGGTTTAAAAATTATATCTATATCCCGAGTGACCATCCCCGTAGTGTTATAAAAGAATATTCGAGAAAGTTTAGGGAGATCACTCCCAGTTTATTTAAAATGTTTCACAATCGTACAACACACTTTAGTACAATAGGTTATCTACTCACTATTCACCAATCTAGTGAAAAAACTTGAGATTTTAATTATCCCCTCCCCCGGCAACGTCTTAAAAATAAGTTGGTATAGTGTTTTTAGCGTTTCTATGTTTTTTTACGGTTACACAATCATACAATACACTTTTATACTATTGGTTTCTTTTATAAATAGTAAAGTTTATTGACTCACTAATCCAGTGTAAATCCTTCCGATTTTAATCAGCGAAAAAGCGCCCCGCCCCCGATCTAGGTAAAATTGGAAAGCGTTTTTTGCTGATTACTTTTTTTTATAGATATATGTCTTACAGTTACACATTCAAGGTAGAAAACAGGTAAATCAGTATGCAAAGGCTTGTAGCCGTTGAATTTCTTAACTTTGACTGTTTTTAATTCAAAACTGAAGCGTAAATTGAGCTTTAAAAAATGTTAACCCTTTTGGCGCCCCCCCCCTACGGTCGGCGCCCGTGACGGCCACCCTCCAGCACCCACCATAGCTACGCCTCTGTAGCCACGACTCTTTTATTTAACCTCCATCCCATCCCGTCCCTTTCAGCGTGTAGTGGGTACTTGGGAGCTAAGTAAATGTTACAAGTGTGGACGTGGTGTGATTGGTTGGTTTGCTGTGGTAAGTGTGGTTGTTTAGCATAATATGATCAATCGGTGTTTTAATGCATGATTACTTTTAAAAATTAATAGTACGTCCACATTTTATTATCCAAAAATTAACTGAAATAGTAAAAAAAAATATTGTTAAGAATGTAAGTGATTTTATACGTTACGTAAGTGGTATGGTAAGAAAGGGCGGTGTCAGGAACTAAGTTAGGGACGGGCGGATTTAGTTCGTTTTTTGTTTAGAGTAGTATAATCGACAGAACTTTTTCAAACGGCATATAGTGTAGCTATTTTATTGAAAAATGAAATACAATATTAGCAATTTTAATAATTTTAACAAAATACATTAGAGGTAATTCATTTAAAGACGTTCACTGGGAGGCAAGAAGGAGCCAAGCAAGTCGACATTTTTATGGATGCGTGTGGACAAAGTTGAGGGGATATACATTTTTTTGTGTGGACTTCATACATGTAGGACTATTATTTAAAACAACAGGTAACTTGTCGACAGTTCTGGTGTTAAAGAATGGGATTTTCTGAAATCAGTTTTGTTAAACAATACTCTATAAATAATTACACATTCCATGTAGTTTATGATAAGTAGTTTATAGATTACTGTCGTTGATAATGTGTAAAATTTTAATTTTAAAACAAAAGATACAATTGTATTTTATGAAAGGCCCTATGAAATAAATTGTAGTGTCATAATTCTTTTTCATCCCATGTTACATATTTTCACCGATCAATGAATCAAAACTTTTATTCCGTTAAATGTGTATTACATTTTATATTATTACTGTATTCTCACCAACCGAGCTAAATGACACCTAATAAAAAGGCTCATATTATATCGACATCATTTATGAGAGAACAAATCTGTTGTTAAGAATAAAGTGGGATCAGCTTTTTAAAAATGTCACAACAATGCTTCTAGAAAATCGATATTTCATTTTTTTTTTGTAAACCGTATTATTTGCCCGAAGATTAACATGTCTGTGTTCAGTATTTTTCTGATGTACATCCTTTTACCTCTTGCTCAAACTTCAGCAATGAACATTTTAGTCCCAGTTATTTGGCCTGAATTCCCCTCAGATGACGCCTGCCCCCACGTGGTACTGTCTGGAACCTTCTTTGAAGAATTTCCGAGTAGAGGATGAATAACTCTCTGATCAGCGTCAGCAAGTGTGGCTACCACACAGCCATCTTCACTTAGAACATTGATATTTAAGTGTCCATAATCTAAGCTTGCTTTAGTCTTTTTGTTGTCTCTTCTTCTTTTAAAACATACAACTGAAAATAAAGTATGAAAACATGAGATATTTAAAGAAAATTAGAACAGTAATAGAGTAAAGAGAAAATTTCGAAATAAATAATACATTTTTGGATAAATGAGTATATGCTATTATTATATTATAACTTACCAACAATAATAATACAAACACCAATACAAACGCCAAAAGATAGTGGAGCAGCAACAACAACAACTAACGTTCTAGAGTTGTCTTCTTTAGTAGCATGTACTTTATTTTTCTTCGTCGTCTTTTCAGTTCCCACCACTAATTAAGAATATATTTAGTTTATAACATAGGCCTAAAGGCACACAATACTTACAATTTGGAAATGTTTATGACAAAACATAACGTCCAAAAAACAAATCAATATTCCAAAGATTACTTAAATCGTTTTAATAGCTATTTATACGTTTTTGAAAGTGTCCGTTTGTTCCATTGTTTGTTTTTGGTTGTTTTGTGTTAAAGTATGTAGTTTTTGTATAAGAACTAGATATTTTAAACTTTGCACATTCTCGATGACAGCATAAACATCTATATACTAGATGAATTGCCCGTTAAGGTAGATATACAACGAGCGCTAGGTTGATAGTGTTGTCCTTTTCTCTAAACCGAAACCAAAATCCCCACATCAACTTAAAAAGCGAAAAATGTCATTGAAAAGGGATTTATCGGCATTTTGACCGGATAAAACATTGATAAACACATAGTAACTGCACATTAGTACTAAATATAGTCATGTTCATACCCCTAAACCCTGTACCTAAGCTCAAACTTGACATAAGTCGCCTTTAGAGTATCTTTCATAAAATTCTTCGGAAGGAGAAAATGAGCCCGCTCCCACATTCCCTCCAAAAAACGTCTACCACCCTCTATAACGAAATAGAATTTATATAGAAAATATACTTTTATCAGTGTGTCCCCTCCCACGGTAAATTAAGTCCATCCCTCCGAAAATTTCGAGCCCCTCCCCAGAAAAGAACATCTAACCCCCTCTTCCCACCTCGAATAAAAAACAATTTATACAGAAAACATATACTTTTACCAGGGTCAGCAACCCCCCATCTACTGCCCCCCCCCCCCCCCAAAAAAAAAAGACTGTGCCTTCCCCGGAGATAAAAGTCTGATTGAAACACTATCTGCATGATTGAGATTTAGCTGCCAAATGTAGGAAACGGGTCTAGATTATACAAGTAGTGTCTACTTTTAGTTTGCATATAGACGTGCTTCAATGTGTGGGCGAGGCGGCTCCACCTCCCAACCCCCGTCCCCCCACCCCGTAGAGTCGCCTGAGAGAAATTCTAAATTCGACTTTTTTTCATTTTGTAGATAAAGCTTAAATCCGGTTAAAATGCCGATTCTGGATAAAAATCAGTTTTCAATTACAATTTCGTAAAATTTTACGTTGAGTTGGTGATTTTGGTTTTTGGTTTCAGTTTCGGTTTAGAGAAAAGAGACAACAATATCAACCTAGCGCCCGTTCTATTTCACCCTCAACGGGCCGTTTATCTCGTTATCACAGAATTTCGTTAAAACTAAATTAGAGATTACCATATGCCTCAAAACAATGGAAAGTACATTGTTATGGCGCTCACCCAATCATTCAAGTAAGCTCGTGTTAATGTAGAATGTTGTTTATAAATCTTAAAGCATAGGCTGAAGTTAATCAGTGCCAGATAAAAATCGCCTATTATAAGAAAATACACAAACGTTTTCAACAAATAGTTGTAGTCTCTCTGTGTATCGACTTGGTATTAACCGGATTGGAAATTACATGTATCTAAAAAGTAGTACTATTTTCGTGAAGTTCTGTTTTAAGGTAATTTTTTGGAATGCCCAAAGTGTTTAATAATTGTAGAGAAATGCGAAGCCCTCTCACAGCCTTAACAACTTTGTTTTTTTTTTGTTATTTCATAATAAAATAGCTTTCTTTTCTACTAAGAATTGTAAAACTATTAGCTACAATTACGATATTAGATAAGGTTACACATTTTAAAAATAGTTATACAATTAAGTGCTTTTTACCTTCTGCTATATTGGGTATGTTAGTAGGCGCACTTGTTGAAACTGCAAAAAATATAATATGAAAGTAGAAAATAATAGTAATTTTTGAAAAAATAATTAATACACATCTGTTTTGTGAACGGGAAAGAACATTAAATTTCAATGTATTTCTTTCACTTTCACCGCTGTGTGGTAAACGAGCGATGAGTCGAGTGTGACGGTAAAACCGTTTAGGCTAGCTCCATTTTATTCTTCCACCACCCTCTACCTGCTCTATTACTCCCCGCCCCTCTACAACTACTTACATTCTTATCTTTCGTCCCCCTCACAGGCTCCTCTCTAGTTGGCTAGATTGTCCACGTGACACACCGCCAATTTTAATGCATAAAAGGGGATGCAACAATGAAATTAACGCACTCTTCCAGCACTGAGCTCAGCTGGTGGTGTCGCACGCGGCGTTGGGGCCGTCGGCCCGACCTCCACGTGTTTTTTTTTGGTTTGGTTTTACTTAATTGTTTCTTAATTTTACTTTACCAATTTTTATATGCATATTTGATTACCATTGTAACAAGTAGTTTCAATAAATACCATATATATTATCTCGCTGTTGTGTATTGTTACTTAAATACTTAACACTGTTAACCTGTTCGTGGCTTAGTCCATGTGACAGTCGATAACTTACCTGATTTACTTAAGTCAACTTTACACTGCCCGTGTCTTAGCACACAGGGCATTTGAATACTTATTTGACCTAAACTATTCCTGCCTGTGACGTAATTCCACTTGGCAGTTGAGTAGACATTTCAGTTACCTTTTGTACTACTTTTATCCTGCACGTGTATTAGCCACGGAGCAGTAGATATAATATTATATACTGCATCATTCTATTTTACAACAGGCCGTAAACTGCGGGCATTGAGTTGACCCGTAGTCATCGGACCTGATATTTTATTTTATTCACCGGCCGTAAACCCTTGCCAGAGACAAGAGGTCATCGGACCAGGTAAAACCCATTATTATTCTAATAAGGCTGTAAACTTTGGGCATTGAATTGACCCTTAGTCATCAGACCTTAATGATATTACCTCTAGTAAAACTATACTAGAATCTATATTCCAGGTAAAGAGGCGGCACAGACCCTCCTACCGGTTGAATCCAGCATTTTACTGATTATCACTATTATACGGTACCGAATATACTTTTTTATTACCGTTAACATCGAGCCTAACTACTGGGTCAAAATTGAAATTACCAGCTTCCTCATTCATCGCGTTAAAGACAAAATAGTTAAGAAGTCCATCACAGTGGCGGGACTATAAAAAAAAGTCCACCCTGCAAACAAAAATTTTGGCCTCTGCCTATTAAATATGATATTGGAGTGTAAGATAGTAGATGCCTTTGCGACTCTTTTATGTGTAAAGCAGGGGTCTCCAAACTTTTCAGTCCGAGGGCCGCATTAACGATCAAATTTCACTTCGGGGGCCAGTTTCTTCCAGGCATGTCTTTGATTTTTCTGGGCGAAGTTCCTCAGCCATCACCAACAAACGTTTTTTCCGTGGACAAAAAGATCTCCGCGGGCCGGATGAGAGGACTTCGCGGGCTGCATCCTGGCAGCGGGCCGTAGTTTGGAGACCCCTGGTGTAAAGCAACGAGACTTACCCAGAGTAGCTAAGCATCGAATTATCTAAACAACGGCAGTGAAATAATTGTTGTCTACAAGATAAGCTTATATCTTTATGATTAGAAGTTAAAAATCAATTCCAAATTTTATATAATATTTTACATAATTATAATATGATTAAAGGCGTTATAGTTATGACATACTATATCACAATAATATATTACGGATATTTGTGATTAACTTACTTAGATCTGCATTTCTTTGCAACAATAGAAACACTGTTAATCGTTCATAAGGTGAAAAATGTATTTCAACTCTTTTGTTTCCATAGTCTTCTTCTTTGACGTTTAGTATGCGTAAGGTAATAATCGACTTGACAGGGACGTCTTCCGTTTTTTCAAAGTCAAAAATATATTTAGAATTGCGTGTTGTTGGAAAAACGTAATTTGTATCTATTATCATCATAGGAAAGTTTTCTGAACTTGCACACCCAACAACACTAAATTTCCAAGTACCATTTCCACCAGGGCTAGTCGTACATGGGACGCTGGTATTGTTGCATTCTGGACACTGTTTCCACTCACCTGCAAGTATAAATAAATCTTTATACTGGACTATATAGAACAAAGCTTAGTTCGGTCAAACTAGGATGTTGTATTTTAATAAAAACTTACACATGTTAACGAATAATCTAATCCGAGTAGACTGTTTTCCATCGTCGCAGGTATAAGAATCCATATTTACACAGTTTACGTTGTCAATGACGTATTCTATGCTGTTATTTTCACGTCTCAAGACTGCATTACCTTGTCTTATAGTAAGTTCTCCTGTCTGCCTATTATTATTGAATCGACATTTTAAAGTTACTTTACTACTAACATCCACAGTTGCTGATGCATCATTTTTAAATGCTGCTCCATTCAAACCAAACTTGAGGCGTTCTGAAAATCATATACATATATATGTATATATACATATTTATATATATATACATATACATATATATATATATATATATATATATATATATATATATATATATATATATATATATATATATATATATATATATATATATATATATATATATATATATATATATATATATATATATATACTAGGCATACTGCCTAGCTTCGCTTAGGTTTTTAAAAGGCATTTGAGAATTTGAATACTTAATTATTTAGCGATGGATTGGGTGTGGAGTGCTTTAATAAGTTTAATAAGTTTAATTTAAACAGTAATGCTAACTTTAGAAAAAATGTTTTTGTTAGTCATTTACATGCAGATTCGTAGCGAATTTTCGGAAAGTACGCAATGTATAACTAAAATGGAATTAGAACTACACAGGTTTCATGAACAGTATATCTCATAGTTTATATTACATTGCCTTTTGAAATTAATTAATTAATTTAATTAACATACTTAACTAAATTAACAACTTAATTTTGTACTAAAACAAATGCTATACTTCGTCATTTTCTGTTTCTGTTTAAAATAGTATACAATTATTTGAAAAATAATAATTTTAAAAACGTTACCTCCCTTGAAAACTAAACGTATGACGTATGTCATTGTTTACTTATATTGTTTGCTTATATAAGAAATTACGTTATATGAACTTATTTAACGACTATAATGGCTATTTCCGACGGGAATAAAGTTTTTTTGTTACCCTCCATGGTCGGTCTACGACGTCACATAATATTAAGGGGATCGTTCGTCAATTTATTTATATATATATATATATATATATATATATATATATATATATATATATATATATATATATCTCATATAAGGAGAATTTCACTCAAGATCATCTTTTAGCCCTCGTCGAGGGCTTTGAGTCTGACCAACAGTTTTTCCATACGGCCTAGTCATCTATAGTAGTGTATGCAAAAACTTAGCATGATGTACAGACATTAAGTAACCTAAAAATTGTGTTAAAATTTCCCTGTTTTTCCCATAAAATACAAAGATTATATAGGGAAATACAACTGGTCAGTTTTGACCGCTTTACGAAGTTTTCCCAGAATTGCCGAGTTTTTTTATGAAACCCCTAGGTGTTCTTCTACCACCTCACAAAATATCAAGGGGGGTCGTCGGAGGAAATTTTTTTTCGTAATAGAGCTCATATAAAGAGAATTTCACTCGCGGTCACTTTTTAGCCCTCGTCGAGGGCTTTGAGTGTAACCGACAGTTTTCCCTAAAGGTCAAGCCATTGACCTAGGAGCATGCAAAAAATTAGCCAGATATACTGAGCTTAAGTACCCTAAAGTCTGCGTTGAAATGACCCTCTGTTTTTCCCATAAAATACAAAGATTATATAGGGAAATACAACTGGTCAGTTTTGACCGCTTTACGAAGTTTTCCCAGATATGCCGAGTTTTTTGTGACACTCCTAGGTGTTCTTCTACCACCTCACAAAATATCAAGGGGGGTCGTCGGAGGAAAAATTTTTTCGTAATAGAGCTCATATAAAGAGAATTTCACTCGCGGTCACTTTTTAGCCCTCTTCGAGGGCTTTGAGTGTAACCGACAGTTTTCCCTAAAGGTCAAGCCATTGACCTAGGAGCATGCAAAAAATTAGCCAGATATACTGAGCTTAAGTACCCTAAAGTCTGCGTTGAAATGACCCTCTGTTTTTCCCATAAAATACAAAGATTATATAGGGAAATACAACTGGTCAGTTTTGACCCCTTTACGAAGTTTTCCCGGACATGGCGAGTTTTTTGTGACACCCCAAGGCGTTCTCCTACCACCTCACAAAATATCAAGGGGGGTCGTCGGAGGAAATTTTTTTTCGTAATAGAGCTCATATAAAGAGAATTTCACTCGCGGTCACTTTTTAGCCCTCGTCGAGGGCTTTGAGTAAGACCGACAGGTCAGCCCTACGGTCAAGCCATTTACCTATAAACATGTCAAAAATTAGCCAGATGTAAACAGGGTAAGTGCCCTAAAATCCGTTTTGAAATGACCCTCTGTTTTTCCCATAAAATACAAAGATTATATAGGGAAATACGACTGGTCAGTTTTGACCCGTTTCCCGATTTTTCCCGGACATGGCGAGTTTTTTGTGACACCCCAAGGTGTTCTCCTACCACCTCACAAAATTTCAAGGGGGGTCGTCGGAGGAAATTTTTTTTCGTAATATAGCCCATATAAGGCGCCGGTCAGTCGAGGTCAGTTTTGACCCCTTCTCCGTAGACTTTTCGGCCAACCGTCACCGGCCTTCGTGTTCTATTGCCCGAAGGCACCATCGTGCCAAATTTGACGCGCCTGCGGCGCCGGGAAGTGCCCTATCGGGCACTTGACCACTTTGCTTTATATATATAGATATATATATATAAATATAAATATATATATATATATATATATATATATATATATATATATATATATATATATATATATATATATATACATACATACATACATATATATTCTGAAATACAGACAGACCAGGACACAACACAACAGACAGACAGGCAGGCATTCAGGCAGGAAGTCAGTCAGTAAGACAGACAAACGAAGAAACAGACAGATAGTGGGTCGCTTCCTAAATGTCAGTAAAGGAATCCTATACATAATATATTGTCATTTAAATAATAGTGTATTATTATATATTTTAAAAAATCTTTTATTATATCTTTTTTAGAGCATTATTAACTAAAAGCTTATTATTTAAAAAAAAAGCTTTTTAAAGCTTTTGTTTAACTTGCTTTCTCTTTCTATCTTCCTACTGTCTCTATATCTGTCTATATCGAAACGGGCGAGTTCAATTTCTAGAACTTCTAACCGATCAATTTCTCTAAAATTCTGGACGTGGGACTAGACATTCTGACAATGCAATATGATATTAAATTTGACTCACTGTTGGCTAATTGTTTGTAAGAGAAAATATGGAGGCTAATAAAGATTATGAATCTTAGGCTACTACCCCTCCCCCCATATTCTACATCTTAATACGCCGCAGCCTCCACAGATCCCTAAAGAGAAGCTTATGTTAACTATTAACGGTCCTAGGTGCTTTGACCACAGGTGCTTTGACCATAGGGGGTTTGACCACAACGGGGCTTTGACCACAGAGGGGGCTAACCATAATATATAGATTTTAAAATAGATATTATAAATTGTTATTTGATTTAAATTTGTGATACAATTAATACGATTTTATACATATTTCCTGGGACGATTAATAGAAATTAACGTACTAAAAAAAAGAACGACATTTTAGTCTCCACATAAAGACTGGTGCTTCATAGAATTTATTTTAAATATAAATGGAACATAAATAATGCGACATATAACAAGTTTTACAAATAAATAATGTAGATGTACTTGAAAATACATAAATAGAAAGGATAACAAAGGATAAAAAAACATGCCAACAGTGTAGTCAAAGAAGTAATAATTGTATGGTTTAGATGACTTGTATTTATATATGATGAATTAACATATTATACCCTGCCGCAATTTAAAAACATAATTACACGACATTTAAAATGAATTATTACAATATATGGACAAAGCGCTTATTATCAAACGCCAGCATTTGACAAACCACCTGTGATCATAGACCCTATATGGACTAAAAAACCCTGTGATCAAAGACCCTATATGGACAAACCACCTGTGTTTAAAGACGGACTGGGCGCTTGTGATCAAACACCCGTTACAAAACCACCTGTGATCAAAGACCCTCTGCTGCGAAAACACTTGTGGTCAAACCCCCTATGGTCAAACCCCCTATGGTCAAACCCCCTATGGTCAAAGCTCCGTTATGGTCAAAGCACCACTGTGGTCAAACACCCTATGGTCAATCCCCCTATGGTCAAAGCTCCACTATGGTCAAACCCCCTATGATCAAACCCCCTATGGTCAAAGCTCCGTTATGGTCAAAGCACCACTGTGGTCAAACACCCTATGGTCAATCCCCCTATGGTCAAAGCTCCACTATGGTCAAACCCCTTATGGTCAAACCCCGTATGGTCAAAGCTCCGTTATGGTCAAAGCACCACTGTGGTCAAACCCCCTATGGTCAAACCCCCTATGGTCAAAGCACCTGTGGTCAAAGGTCCGCGCACCCTATTAACTATTGGCTACTGTCCACTCGTGTCAATTTTTTATATTTTAAATGTCTTTAAACCACACCTTACATTTCCTCCTATAACCTTATTCTCCTTACACCACTGTTTTTGATCCTATGAATATTACATTTGCACAAGTTAACTCTCTCCTCTACCTACCGGTTTTCGCTTCTCCAGCTGTAAGAGGTACTTTGGCGTAAAAGCTTCGTTCTTCGGACACAATTAATTTAATTTCTTTGTCTCCATAATCTTGTTCAGTGATGTTTGTTATATATATGGTAATGTACAAACAACCTTCTATTGACGACGCATTAAACCTATATTTAGAATTCAATGCTGTGTCAACGCCGTCAATTATCAATTTTGGAAAATCTTTAGACTTGAGATAACCAGAAACGCATATTTCAATTTTTCCTTCTTGAGTCAGATAAAAACTGAACGTACATTTTTCATTATTACAGGCTCTTGATGTGTTTGCTTCACCTGCAGATAATGTTTGCAAGTATGTTAAAGTTACTTGTTAATAATTAAGGACATAAGGGAATGTTTATTAAATTTAGATATGTAAACTAAGTGCCAAAACCAAGTTGCCACCGAATCTATCAAAGGTGAAGAACTATTAAGATGGACATATAATTTCCTAAAAGATAGTGTAATTTCATTTTTAAAGAATTTTAACATTCGCACTTCAATATCTGAGGCATTATGTTGACTAATGAAATAATTTAAAACACAAAAGCGGTAATATGCTCAACAAGCTATTGAAATCACTATCCAGACAAACTATTGGACTAGCTGAACCAAAAAATAACTGAATATAGTTGCAGTTACATATAAAGCTGTTGGGGTGTAAAATCTAAGTAACTTTTGTATCCATTTGTTACAGGGGGCGGGGGCTGACAAGTAGTCTCCGTTTCAAAAAAATCAAACAGCGTCGGTATTAAAATGGTAGTATTTATACAGACCTTTAACCTGTTCTTTTTTAATACCGAGAGGGATAATTTATTAGTTTACAGACTCCCGCCTTTTTACCACAGGGATGGTTTTGGGATAGAGCATGGGTTTAAGGGTCAGTCCAAAATTCAGTATGTCCACCACATTACTGGCGTAGGGTATAGCCTCGTTCGCATAGCAATAATTTGGGTAAAGTTAATGTAGAAAAAAACGCATAATATTCAGCTAAAATAGGACGTTCATGTCAGATACACAAGTCTATTGATTTCTTATATTCCTTTACTGTCAAGGATCTGCGGTCCGCTACAGAATTTACATTTATATATTAAACCAGGGGTCGGCAAGGTGCAGCTCGCGAGCCGCTTGCGGCTCTTTTGATGTCATGATGCGGCTCTTCAGCCCGATGCACAAAAATTGATAATAATTTTATTTTATTTTTAAAGCTCATAAAAGTATTAGTCTGGAACACTCGGTAATGAACGATATGATAGTAAATATAACTATAAGCACTCGCTATTCTATTAGATTTTTTAGTTACTCCCTATTTCATTGTCCTTCCTTGTTTTCTAAAACTGAGTTATTTAAATGTAAACAATGCCTGTGTTTGGATCATATTTATCGGGGCACTGGTTTCCTACACTACCGCCCACCACCATGGCGTGCTGTATGAAAGCCTTGAGTGTAAGTTAATTACTAACGGTGATATTGTTAATGACTCACCGCCTAAGTGTCGAGGACGGAAAGTGGCGCTCTCGTGAACCCGATTACACGGCCCCTAGCTCGGTTTAATCATCAAATGTTATATTGTAGGACGCTTCTTAAAACTAAGGTCAAATTGCACCCTGCAGAGATGCCGGAGGACGTGCCTGATTCGATTTAGTGAGTGACTATCTCAACTCATTGTATCCATAGCCTATCGCGCTACTTAAAATAAACGTAATGCTGCCCATCGTGAATATAGTGTATATCCTTTTTTATAAAAGGAACGTAGGCGCCATAGCGCTCGCGGGTGAGCCCGGTGTGCTTTGGGTCGCCCAATAGAGCAGAAGCTGACCGATAGTTTATCCATAATGCCGATTCATTTACGCAAGTTTATGGAAAAAATGAGCCAGATGTACAGAGCCAAAGTTCCTAAACACTGTTTTTGAAAAGAGTTATCGTTTTTCAGAAAATTATCAATGTTTATATAAGGAAAATTCGGACCGGTCAGTTCTAAAGGTCTTCCGGAATTTTCCGGAACATATTATAGTTTGTTTTTTTGCCACCCCAGTGGGTCGATCTACGACCTCAGGAGTTATGAAAGGGTTCCTACGTGGGAATTTTTGTTTCGATATATAGCTCATATAAGGTGCTGGTCAGTCGAGGTCAGTTTTGTCCCCCTCTTCGTGGGGGGGGGGGGGGACTTGATGACCAACCGGCACCGGCTCTCGTGTTCTGTTGCCCCAATGCATGATCCTGTCAAATTTTAAGCGCCTGCTGCGCCGGGAAGTGCCTTATCGGCAGTGGCGTAGCGAGGTCGGGTGTCACCCGGTGCGGCACTTAATGGTGTCACCCCCCCCCCCCCCAGAGGCGAAGCGACCCTTCCCGGGGACATACTTTCACATTTTCGATTTGCACGCCCCCAAACTTTCGATTTGCACCCTCCCCACCCCCCCTCAAACTTTCGATTTGCACCCCCCCTCAAGTTTTTCTCTATATATTTTGCTATTTTTTGCCTAGGTGTCACCCCCCTAAATGGTGTCACCCGGTGCGGCCCGCACCCCCCCCCCTCGCTACGCCTCTGCCTATCGGGCATCCGACATCTTTCTCTCCTTACATTTTTAAATTAAAATAGCGACAGTAAGCTTGCATATTACCCTTCCAAATAAAAGTTCTGCCTGCTAGTTAGGTGAAGGGTCACATATTGTTTTCTTTTTGCATTTGTAACCAGTGGCAAAGCGAGGTCGTGTGCCACCCGGTGCGGCACTTAATGGTGTCACCCCACTGAGGCGTAGCGACCCTTCCCGCGAACAAACTTTAAATTTTCGATTTGCACCCCCCCCCCCCCCCCCCCCTCAAACTTTTGATTTGCAACTCTTAAAACACTATTTAACACTCGAATTAATCACTTAATTAAGTGGAATTATCATTTTTCTACATATATTTTGCTATTTTTTGCCTTGTTGTCACCCCCCTAAATGGTGTCACCTGGTGCGGTCCGCCCCCGCCCCCCCTCGCTACGCCTCTGTAACATTACTTAAATTCATGCGCCTCGGTTTGAAGAAGTAAACGAAAAGTTGAACTATACGCACAAATCCAAAGTACGCATCCAGGGCTTTAAAGGTTAGTTAACCAACACATTATTTTTAAATATCAAAGCACCGATTTAAATTAACTTATTACATCACCGTTCTCGACAGCCCACTTGAATTTTTCCCGGTGTCCCAATCGATCCGTGATGAATTATGAAGCAAATCGATTTGAACAAGTGGGCTGACGCTAAAAACAGTTGGCAATACCTCAGCCATAAGTATGTATGTTGGGAGAGTGGGGGGGGGGGGGGGCGGAGCTAGAGTGGTGACGTCAGGTTAACTAATGTAAATAAATATGACATAATCCCTAAAAATAGACATAGCTGTTGTAATCAATATTTCAACAGCATCCAGAAAAAAAGTCAGAAAATTGCCTATAATTGAATCTTCGTTTCTCAACTGGAAAGAGTGTGGCCAGTAGAGTGTTAACGTATTTGCATCCGTTTAGTATGGGGGTCATCACGCTTTTTTGACGATTTTTACCTCCCCCATCCTCACTGTATAAAAAGCCCGACCCACCCATTTAAATAACATCAAACGTCAGTTTACAATTCCCCCTCTCAAAAGAACAGTTTTATTGATTTAAAACATTTATTTCGTTCTAAAGTATTGACTGAGATAGGTCAAAATTGAGTAGATTAAAGGATTTTTAATTCAATATACAAAAATATCTTTCTAAAATGCGAAATAACGGCTAAAACAGCTTCTAAAATTACTTTTGTGTGGCTTCATACTTTCTAACACCCCCTTCTTCCCCCCCCCCATCACATATCGTAACAAATTTCCAATCATCCCGCCTCCTTCCCCTCTCTCTTTGATAAATGGACGATTCCCTGAGCTATTGCAAAAAAATAATGTAAAATGTGGTGCAGTTTTTTTTTGTTTTTATAGATAGGTATTAGGCTAAGATATGACTAATCTTATCAACATCGTCAATCACAACTACTTGTTTTGTACAACACAATTAATGATCTAAGTATGATTATACACAGAAAAGTTTCAAACTGCAAACTTGGTTGATTACCTGAGTAAAAAAGAATGAGAAAAAACAGTAGAAAACACACAAATAAATTTGGGGTGGTCATTTTTAAGATAGAACATTCGACACTTATTCGATATATTCCGATATAACGTAGTCTACACTATTTTAAAACAGATCCCATAGAAGAAGACGTGTAAGCAATATAAAACCACATTTTCACAAGCTAAGTTATTGCGTCCTAACCAACTCTACTTCAATGACAAATAAACCGAAAGTCTGGATTACTATTACGCTACATTAAAATTTAGACTTATATTCAGAGAAGCTAAACAGAAAGTTTGGGAATTCCCTATGCGAGAATCTATTTTTAGTCGTCCCATAGGAATGGTTGAGGGGGCAGTATCATCCAGTCTAAGGGAGAGAAACAAAAATAATCGCCAAAAATAAACTATTAGACATACAGCTGTCAAATTTTTACAGTAACAATTATGATTTATTAGCATTAATGCAGCATATATTGTAGGCGTATGTAAAATGCAAAATATTTTCATGTAGATTCTAAACAATTTTTTTTACATTTGTTACTTTTTGTAAACTAATGTTTCAACCATTAACGAACTTACTTCCAATTCGGCATATAGGATTACTAAAATAATATCAAACTGATGCAAAGTGAATTTTTCAATATTTTAAACATTTTATTAATTTTCGTCGTGTTTGTATGTTAATATTGAAAATTCTAAAATTTTCAATTTTCGTCGCTATGCAATTTCGTTAGATCAGGCTTTAGATAATACTGTAAGTCATCGTTATTGCGATTTTTAGAAAAATCTGTTGATAATTTGGAAAAATGTATACGAAAAACTAAAATAAGTACCATATTTTAAACAATATGTAACACATATCATTGTTAGCAGCCGGGGGGGGGGGGGGATAAATAATACGTTTTAATGTATTGGGTTGCGGCCCCTGTGGGACCGCAACTGTTGCTGTCGTTTTTTTGCATGCTCTTCGGTGAGCGATTTTTACCTGCGTTCTATATCATGTGACATGGCACAGTTCGTGCCTGTAGCCGTGTCAGTCAGACCCAAGGCTGCTGTGGACACGGAGGGTGACGTTGCCTATAGGTAGATCATGTAGACTTAATGAAGGGCAGCATTTTGCTGTGTTCTACACTGTTTTTCTGTGGTCTACTGTTCTCTACAGTATATTTGGTCATCAGTAGTGTGTCTACTGTTTCCTACTGTGTTTTTACGGTTGTACTGTCCTACATCGCCGTTTACGGCTTGATGTTAATGTCAATAAAGTCAGTAGTTGTCAACAATAGCGTCGTTCCATTGTGTGCTTTATCTCAGGGTCAGCTCTTTTAAACGCAACACCTCAGTGGGTAAGAAACATCCCCATTGAGAGAGTGCTACAAATACATTTGTTTTTCTTTTATTCAAAATGTATCAACACATTAACCAAAGTAATTGAAATATTACTTTCTTAAAGTATTATTTATAGCTGGAACTACACCTAAAGCATTCTAGTACAATTTGAATATAGCAGATTTTAACAAAATTTAATGCGTATTTTCTTTTTCTGGTCAGATTTGAAAAATTCTAAAATGTTCAAATTTTATCATAATGCAATTTTCTTTAGCTCTGGCCATAGATAACATTTTAAATTTGTTTTTGCATCATATATAAGCCATAATTTATATGCTTTTTTATAGCTGTCTGACAATATTCACTATGGTATAAAATGTATGGGTTTATGTTTAACAGATTTTGTTTTGGCGAATCTTTTCGTAATTTTTACTTTGTCAGGGTAATACTTCCCCACTAAAATAATATAATTTTTACTTTTAATGGACATGAGCGAGTTGACGAGAATCCTTCCATCATTATTGTTAACATGGATAAAAAGCATATTATTTTTTAGATTTCAATCAAAGCGACCGTAAACAAATTAAATAAAAACTTAAGCCAGAAAAAAATTATTTGAATTAATGTTATAAAAATGGTATGCAATTCTGTATTGTATCGTAAGACTGGTAAGTTTATAGAGGCTATTCTCTTGGAAGGTAAGCTGGTCTGTTTAGAGAGGCTTGTCATTTGTGAAAGGCTGCTCTTTTGAGGCAGGCTGGTCTGTTGTATGGTATGACTGGTCCGTTGAGAGAGGCGGATTTTATGAATGGTATTTGTGGTGTGTTGAGAGAGGCTGATCTCTTGAATGATAGTGTCAAACAAGGCCTTGGTTTGACTGGCACTGCCCCACTAGAGAATGTCAAATTTGACATTGGCTTTGATCTGTACCATTTCTATTTTAACCGACTCCCTACGCGTCACCTTTTGAACTTGTCTGCAACTAGCCAACTAATTCAAGGTGTTATTAACATACAGACAGTTTGACAGAATCCATTTAGCTTTCATACTTATAGATTCGTCCTTCATTATACTCACCCATAATCAGTTGTTTTTTTTCCATCTAGGAGGAGTGGTAGCAAGAAATGAGTATCAAATGTGAACAAAACATAACGCGACTATTTTTTAAAGTTTAATGCAACGATAACAATACAACATTTATAATTGAACATGTGCATATTGAACAGAAGAATACAATAAAGGAAACAGTGAATTAATAACTGAACTAAATGCCATTAAAAATAGCTATAATTAATTATCCTTAACTTCTTATTGTATTCTAATTCTACCGGCAACACGTAGCAACACCAGCTTAAGAGATAGGTCATCTAACTCTGTCTACCACGTATACAGCGACTCCATCTTTAACTCTCTAATTACGTGTTTCCCCAAGTTTACTTCGCAGTTCTGGTATGGTGATGATGTGTGGTGGTCGTGGTCGGGAGGGGGGGGGGGGGGAGGGTCACTTGCTTTCGTACATGTCCAGTCGTCTTGGGTCAATAACCCTACCATGCAGTCGCATGGAGGGTGGATAATCCAGTCTCAATGAACAGAGGCGTAGTGGGGGGGGGGGGGGAGGTGGGGGTGCGGACCGCATCGGGTGACACCATTTAAGGGGGTGACACCAAGGCAAAAAATAGCAAAATATATAGAGAAAAACTTGAGGGGGGGGGGTGGATGCAAATCGAAAGTTTGAAAGTTTGTCCCCGGGAAGGGTCGCTACGCCTCTGGGGGGTGACACCATTAAGTGCCGCACCGGGTGACACCCGACCTCGCTACGCCACTGTCAATGAATATGAGGTTTAAAACTAACCAAGCCCCAATCAATAAAAGGTGATACATTTGATATCCAGGTAAGGCTGAAAAATGTTACCCCGTACTGATAATTTAACTGCAACTGACAAATAAGTTTTGTCCTGATATTTGTAAATCACCTGACCAACTTGACAGATGCATAATTTTCTTAGTTGAATTTAAATTCCTTAATCGTTCATGGAAATAAAATACTCGTGCGTTTCGTTGACTTGTTGTAAAGACAGTACTTGTCGATCATACAGAAAACCAACACACAGTTAGTGCTGTTTGACAATAATAATTATTGAATCAAATGGTAGGCCTACCCCTGACCTCCTGTGCAGAAATGTAATATTTATTCAGCGGACCCCATATACAAAGTTAGCCTCGATGTAGGTTCGAGCGCCTAGCGAACTGCCCTAATATAGCCCTAATATAAATTAAAAAAAAAAATGACAGAGAACTTAATATAAAATACAGGAAACATTTTTTACGTTTAAAGGGAAGCAACTCAATTAATATTTTCACAAAATCATCTTAGCCTGGTTACATCCCTTTATTTTGTTATTTTGAGTGGTTGATGTGAGACAAGGGAAGCAAGAATTAAAGATTTACTTGCAAGGACATCCCGAACATGACGAGGATCAGTTCAGTGATAAAATAATGCATTAAGAATAAATTATCAGACACCTAAACACACAAATAGAAATACATCTATTTGTGTATAGATTGTATGAGGTATTGAAATCCTTTGATTAATCAAAATTGACAAGTAAATGATGAGAAAAGTATAATGTAAATTACTTAATTACATATTCATTTTGAGCTTATAAACTAGTGTAGAGTTTACCTGTTTCTTGACCTCGGCATATAAAGGGACAGTGTGGTCAGCAATATGCTCATTCACCTTTACTTAACCTAAAGTGAGTTAGGTACCCATCAGAGCTGGGTGGACTCAGGGACGTTCTCCTGATTTGATCCCAGATTAGAACTTGAGACTTTTTGGTTAGCAGTCTAGCGCTCTACTGCTAGGCCATGCCTTCTGGAAGAGTGGTGCAGTAATCCATTAGACAGACATACACACACATACATACTGGCATTTATAAATACAGATCATTCCAGTAATTATGAAAGTATGAAGTAGCACATTACAAACTACAGAACTAGAATAAGTAAAACGATCAAAAATGTAATCAATTTTAACACATCATCATCTATAATAAATCAAATGAAAACGTAATCTATGCTATATTAGCTGCTAAATTATATATATATATATATATATATATATATATATATATATATATATATATATATATATATATATATATATATATTTATATATATATAAATATATATATATATATAAAAGACCCACAAGTACATTCTAGACACATCAGAGAGTGAGCTGTCTCTGTCGTCTGTTTGATTTGCAGACTTGATACTAAAATTATATATATATATATATATATATATATATATATATATATTTTTTTTTATATAGGTGTGTGTGTAAGTATGTGTGGTTTAATTGAAAGTGAATACTACAATAACCAATAAATAGAAATACCCCATAAAGCAACAAGGTTGATCTTTATATATATATACATAATCAAGAAAAAATAACTGTTTAAATTTCATTTAAATTATTTTACAATCTTCATCCAAGAAGAGGTTAAAATAAGTAAGCCAGTCAAGTAATAAAATGCGATATTACAGCAGCTCAACGTTTCTTGATGTTGTACTTACAAATGTTGATATTGGATAAACATGTATATTGAGTAGTAGACATAAACAAGATTTATAAAATAGTAGCTGTACCAAAAGGTTAAAGCACATTTATCCATAATTTTTTATTTAAATTCGTATTTATAAAATATTTCAACTTTCATTTACAACATACTTGTTTTAACAAGTGGTTTCTAAACTGCTTTGCGGCCAAAAAATAAATAAAAAAGTTTGAAATATTTGAAGTATCAAAAACTATTAACTGAACAACGTAAAATATATCTACAGAAGTGTTCGACAATTGATCCTGCAGACACAAGAATATTAAAGAAGGTAATGAAACAACAATATACACAAGAGCTGAGAGAACCATCCATTTTGTTAACAACGTCACCAGTTTGTGTGTTCGCGTTGAGAAAGTCTGACTTGCCATACGTTGATTGTTCAGATCAGAATTTTGTTGGCGTCTACCTGCCGCTAATAGAATTCTCATCACAGCACAAACAAAAAATGTTATGACAAACAAAGGAAGAATAATCATAAAGAGTGATTGAAATAAATAAAAAATTGTTTCAGTTATTCTTATAATACAAAAATCACCATCAAAATCTATAGTTAGAAAACAAAATGGAGCAAAAATTGAGACGACGATTACAACCATTAAAATAACTGCAATTTTACATCGTCTTTCAGTTACAAGGTGTACTCGTTTTAACGGATAACGAAGACAAATAAACCTTTCCACAATAATTAAAACAATATTCCAGTTCGCCAGACTTTTGGAAATACACAAAAGAAAACTTAAACATGTGCACATTGCAAAATTTAAAAACAACTTATTCACCAGTAACTCCTTATAAATTAAACTAATGAGCAGGCAGATTCCGTCAAAAAACGCCAATGATTTCAGAAATATTGTTGATGGTCCGAGTTCCTTGAAGGTACCTAGTGTTAGTAGGGTGAGAAGATTGGCTGGTATTCCAATGGCGCAAAATATCCACAAGTACATTCTAGACACATCAGAGAGTAAACTGTCTGTTTGATTTGCAGACTTGATACTAAAATTATATATATATATATATATATATATATATATATATATATATATATATATATATATATATATATATATATATATATATATATATAAGTATTTATATACGTTTGTTTTTTATGTAATTATATGTGTTTAAATTGAAAATGAAACTGCAATAAATATAAATACTGAATAAAGCAAGAAGATTGATCTTGATTTGTTTATCTAAAACTAATATCTTATCGTTTCTTTAAATTAAACTGCAAATTCAAAAAAAAAATTAATTTTTGCAAAGATAAATTGTTTAAAAATTAAACATGAAGCAACGATAAGTTGTTTTTAAACATATGCCCTAATTCAACGGCTAAACTTAAAACTAATAAATCAGATATTTTAAACATACACAAGCAGCAAATGGTTTTTGAACCTACACAAACAATGAATGATAATGCTAGCGGGGGAAAATTGTATAAAAAACGTATTTATCTAACTATTTATAATTTTTACAAATATTCTCATAGCGAGAGTAAACAAAATAAACGAGAGACCATTTAAAACGTAAAGTTTATATTTACCACGATTTTTTAAAGTGAAAACTGTCAAGAATAAATACAATTTTTATGTTTGAAAAACTTACTTGAGTGATGAGTTTAGAGTAGCAGCAGTCACCATATTGCCTTGGTCATTACTTGTAAAACATCAGAAGTTACATTCAAATGACTCTTTAGGACTGCTTCAAACAGACTGAGAATAGGACATCTAGTGTAACGATGTAATGTTTGAAATGAAACTAACATGTAAACCCTTAGTAAAGTTTTCATCGATTGCTTCTTGCATTAATGAATTACTTGAATTAAACATGGCTGGAATCGATATAAATCTCGCTATCCATTTAAGGATCGGTCCCTCATTTAAATAAAAAAAACAAATTCTAGAGTGTGTGGCGAGCCGGATTTTAAAATCAGCTAAACATTTAGACAGAGATAATCAATAATAAAGAACAATAAAATTTTAAAAAGATTTTTCCATAGCTACATTTTCGATTTGTTATTCATGGATTTTTTAAAATACTAAAAGACAGGTAGTTGTATTATATGATTATATTTACAACTAAGGTGGATATTTAGGTCCATATTATAGAATAAACAAATTTAGACAAATAGTGACATCATTTTGACTGATGTTAATAATAGAGCTCAAAATACCTAATTTTATCATTGTTGTACACTCAACATGTAGTGGTTCGTACGTATAGCTGACATTGTAAACTACTTAGTTTGTACAGCGGATCTAGCTTTCAAATCCTTATAAAACATTTACAAGGATTATACAACGAAGTATTCACTATCTTAGAAACGTTCTTAAAAATTGATTCATAATTGTATCAATGACACTAGGCTAATTAACATTAAGAATACTAAAATTTGTAGTACAAATATAAAAAAAAGTGTTTTTTTTTTTCTTTTAACAACATACGGCCATACTTTCGTCTTTTAAGTTAAATTTTAAATTCTCTCACATGCAGAGGCGTAGCTACCTATTCCGGCGCCCGGGGCGGGCAATCCTCCCATTTTTATAAAGTTATTCCTGTCTATGAAAAATCTCCCTTCATTTGATGTGTATAATTTGATAATTCAGCTTAAAAGAGCTTAAATTAATTTTTCTACCCCTTTTGGCGCCCCCTTGGGGTCGGCGCCCGGGGCGGCCGCCCCACCCGCCCTCCCCTAACTACGCCACTGCTCACATGTATTTCTGTAGATTCCTATAAACATTAAAAACTAGCTCAGGAAATTATCCAACGATGCTTTCATCGCGTAAACACGTTCGTCCCATCCAATATGTAACACAATTACTCTCCCCTTAAATCTGGCAACACGCAGGTATTCTGCTGTTTTAATGATGCCGATGTTTAATGCCGCTGCTGATCTAACAGATGAAACGTTTTAATTATTTATGTAATTCTCTGTGGCTCACGGTCGAGTATAATACCAGGGGTTGGGGCAGCTAAATTTATGGTAAAGGGAGGTCACTTTTTTGCACTTGTTTGTTGAATCATTAGCTCTCCTCTTTTTATCTCCCTTTTTATCAAATAACCTTTCTTTCTCTAACTCACACACTCATACACACCCATATATATATATTATATATATATATATATATATATATATATATATATATATATATATATATATATTATATATATATATATATATATATATATATATATATATATATATATATATATATATATATATACATATATTTATATATATATATATATATATATATATATATATATATATAACTAATTAATTTTAGTTAAGCTATTTATAAAATATATAATTTGAAATAAAACATTTTGTTTTGAAATCAGCCTTTATGTATGTCTCGAAGTTTACAAAACCCATTTTCAATTATCGGCATTAATTTAAATCGGAAAAGATATTTAAACAAGACGAGAAATGAAGCAATCTGTGTCGAATGTTTTCTAATTGTTGTGACGTGTAAAAATAAATAAAATTAAAAATAAATTTTTCGCCCCCACGTCATTATTGAACGCTCCCCCCCCCCCCCCCCTCCCCATCACATAAACTAAACAAATTCCTTCCGTCGCTCCCAGAAAAAAATATCACAGTTCTATACACCTTAATGTCCTGCTAGCGCTAAGTCCTATACACACTACTGTCCTCTAGCACTAAGTCCTATACACCATACTGTCCTGCTAGCACTAAGTCCTATACACCCTACAGTCCTGCTAGCACTAAGTCCTATACACCCTATGGTCCTGCTAGCACCAAGTCCTATACACCCTACTGTCCTGCTAGCACTAAGTCCTATACACCCTACTGTCCTGCTAGCACTAAGTCCTATACACCCTACTGTCCTGCTAGCACTAAGTCCTATACACCCTACTGTCCTGCTAGCACTAAGTCCTATACACCCTATGGTCCTGCTAGCACCAAGTCCTATACACCCTACTGTCCTCTAGCACTAAGTCCTATACACCCTACTGTCCTGCTAGCACTAAGTCCTATACACCATACTGTCCTGCTAGCACTAAGTCCTATACACCCTACTGTCCTGCTAGCACTAAGTCCTATACACCCTATGGTCCTGCTAGCACCAAGTCCTATACACCCTACTGTCCTCTAGCACTAAGTCCTATACACCCTACTGTCCTGCTAGCACTAAGTCCTATACACCATACTGTCCTGCTAGCACTAAGTCCTATACACCCTACTGTCCTGCTAGCACTAAGTCCTATACACCCTACTGTCCTGCTAGCACTAAGTCCTATACACCCTACAGTCCTGCTAGCACTAAGTCCTATACACCCTATGGTCCTGCTAGCACCAAGTCCTATACACCCTACTGTCCTGCTAGCACTAAGTCCTATACACCCTACTGTCCTGCTAGCACTAAGTCCTATACACCCTACTGTCCTGCTAGCACTAAGTCCTATACACCCTACTGTCCTGCTAGCACTAAGTCCTATACACCCTATGGTCCTGCTAGCACCAAGTCCTATACACCCTACTGTCCTCTAGCACTAAGTCCTATACACCCTACTGTCCTGCTAGCACTAAGTCCTATACACCATACTGTCCTGCTAGCACTAAGTCCTATACACCCTACTGTCCTGCTAGCACTAAGTCCTATACACCCTATGGTCCTGCTAGCACCAAGTCCTATACACCCTACTGTCCTCTAGCACTAAGTCCTATACACCCTACTGTCCTGCTAGCACTAAGTCCTATACACCATACTGTCCTGCTAGCACTAAGTCCTATACACCCTACTGTCCTGCTAGCACTAAGTCCTATACACCCTACTGTCCTCTAGCACTAAGTCCTATACACCCTACTGTCCTGCTAGCACTAAGTCCTATACACCCTACTGTCCTGCTAGCGCTAAGTCCTATACACCCTACTGTCCTCTAGCACTAAGTCCTATACACCCTACTGTCCTGCTAGCACTAAGTCCTATACACCCTACTGTCCTGCTAGCACTAAGTCCTATACACCCTATGGTCCTGCTAGCACCAAGTCCTATACACCCTACTGTCCTCTAGCACTAAGTCCTATACACCCTACTGTCCTGCTAGCACTAAGTCCTATACACCATACTGTCCTGCTAGCACTAAGTCCTATACACCCTACTGTCCTGCTAGCACTAAGTCCTATACACCCTACTGTCCTCTAGCACTAAGTCCTATACACCCTACTGTCCTGCTAGCACTAAGTCCTATACACCCTACTGTCCTGCTAGCACTAAGTCCTATACACCCTATGGTCCTGCTAGCACCAAGTCCTATACACCCTACTGTCCTCTAGCACTAAGTCCTATACACCCTACTGTCCTGCTAGCACTAAGTCATATACACCATACTGTCCTGCTAGCACTAAGTCCTATACACCCTACTGTCCTGCTAGCACTAAGTCCTATACACCCTACTGTCCTCTAGCACTAAGTCCTATACACCCTACTGTCCTGTTAGTACTAAGTCCTATACACCCTACTGTCCTGCTAGCACTAAGTCCTATACACCCTACTGTCCTCTAGCACTAAGTCCTATACACCCTACTGTCCTGCTAGCACTAAGTCCTATACACCCTAATGTCCTGCTAGCACTAAGTCCTATACACCCTACTGTCCTCTAGCACTAAGTCCTATACACCCTACTGTCCTACTAGCACTAAGTCCTATACACCCTACTGTCCTGCTAGCACTAAGTCCTATACACCTACTGTCCTATAGCACTAAGTCCTATACACCCTACTGTCCTCTAGCACTAAGTCCTATACACCCTACTGTCCTACTAGCACTAAGTCCTATACACCCTACTGTCCTGCTAGCACTAAGTCCTATACACCTACTGTCCTATAGCACTAAGTCCTATACACCCTACTGTCCTCTAGCACTAAGTCCTATACACCCTACTGTCCTCTAGCACTAAGTCCTATACACCCTACTGTCCTCTAGCACTAAGTCCTATACACTTACTGTCCTG
The DNA here is from genome assembly GCF_028476545.2 of Physella acuta. Taxonomy (NCBI): domain Eukaryota; kingdom Metazoa; phylum Mollusca; class Gastropoda; family Physidae; genus Physella; species Physella acuta. The sequence continues at coordinate 149,156 of NW_026732742.1, read as the reverse complement.
CTAGCACACCGCGTAGTGGTAGTAAATTATTTTCTGTTTGATCTTTTAACTGACTTATAATTGAAAGTGGTTATCTCTTCATGTTGACTTTTTTGTTAAACTTTTAATTTTACAACTACAACCTCATCCCCAAGTCTACGTTTTCAGCCAGTGTTTATGTTGCGAAAATTATTAGATATTTTTATTTTGTTTAGTTTTATGACAGGTTATTATTCTTTTATATGATGGACTGAATTTGTAACTTTATTATGTTTAAGTTTGTATGACGATTTTTATACGTGTTTAAATGATAGACCTAACGTATTTTTCTGTACATTTACGTTTATAATACAGATTATATACGTGATTATTCACGTGATGAACTAAACATGTAGTTTGTTAATATTTTTGTCAAACTCAACTCTATAGTCACGGGTTGTCCATAAACGACGTCATACTTTTACAACAATTTATACTTCCCTTTCCCCCCACTACCAAACGTCGTCACAATGTTCTTCTTCTAAGACAACGATTTCTTTTGTAAATATTTACCAACCTCGGTCAATATAAAGCAGAGGCGTAGCGACCCCTCCCGGCGCCCGGGGACAAACTTTCAATTTGGCACCCCCCCCCCATATATTTTTTAATATTTTAAATTCAAAACTGCAGCTAAAATGAGCTTTTAAATTTTTTTTCAACCCATTTTGGCGCTCCTAGGGTCGGCGCCGGGACGGAGTTGTCTAGCGGTAGAGAGCTGGACTGCTAACCAGTAAGTCTCTAGTTCGAATCCGGGTTCAAGTCAGTAGACCGTCCCTGAATCCACCCAACTCTGATGGGTACCTAACTCACGTTAAGGAAAGTAAAGGCGGCTGGGCATAGTTCTGACCACACTATCTCTTCATATGCCGAGGTCAAACCTCACGGTCTATGGGGCAAGTGAAGTAGAGTTCACTTGCCCCATAGACTGTCAGCCCCCCTCGCTACGCCTCTGATATAAAGTATGAATGCGAAAAAAACTTCTGATATGCTGGGTCAAACATTCTAAATAATGTTGATAATCAGTCGTCATAATTTTTTAACTCCCCCCTTCCCTCATCACACAAATGCAAACTCCACTCCATTCCTTAGCAGTGTGACGTCATTTATGGATTAACTCTTAGATAAAGATGTGATCGCCCTATGTAATTTGTTATTAGCATCTGTTCCATATTTAACAGCTTTTCCCTGTGTTACAATTTACAATATTTTTCTGCCGAGCTCATTAACGATTTCATCATTACACAGGCCAGTGATCTAAAACATGCTCTTAATTTGGTCCACTACCGAGTTCACGACATTTGTTGGCCATAATTAATGATCTTTTATTTATTTATTTAAATACCGACAGCGGTTATTTGTTTCAGTGCAAGGAAATCAATACACTTTTTAACGTGGTGCTCATCACTTTGGTAATTAATGAAAACAAAACGCGAGACTCAAGTAGTGCAGCTGTGAGAATGGGACAACAATATGGTTGGTATAAAACAAACGACCAAGTCTGCTTCATGCGGAACATGCGGAGTAGTAAAACTGCATGCTTTATTGAATACTAGGCATACTGCCTAGCTTCGCTTAGGTTTTCAAAAACATTTGATAATTTGAATACTAATTATTTGGTGATGGATGAGGCTTAAATCTAAACAGTAATGCTAATTTTAGAGAAGATGTTGAATGATCTTTACCAACCCATCAGAGAAATTATCTGAAAGTACGCAATTTATAACTAAAATGGAAATAGAAATACAGAGGTTCCATGAACAGTATATCTCATAATTTACATTACATTGACTTTTAAAATTAATTTTTAATTTAATTATTATACGTAACTTAATAAACAACTTATTTTTTTCTAAAACAAATGCTATACTTTGTCGTTTTCTGTTTCTGTTTAAAATAGTATACAATTATTTGAAAAAAAATTATTTAAAAAGGTTACCCCCCTTGAAAATTAACCAAATGACGTATGTCTGTGTTTACTTTTTTTTTAAACAAACAGTTACTATGCTTATATAAGAAAATACGATATATAAACATATTTAATGACTACAATGGCTTTTTCCGACGGGAATAAAGTTTTTTGTTACCCTCCAGGGTCGGTCTACGACCTCAAATAATATTAAAGGGGATCGATCGTCAATTTATTTATATATATCTCATATAAGGAGAATTTCACTCGCGGTCATCTTTTAGCACTGGTCGAGGGCTTTGAGTCTGACCAAAAGTTTTTCCATACGGCCTAGTCATCTATAGAAATGTATGCATGTACAAAGGTTAAGTAACGTAAAAATTGTGTTGAAATTACCCTGTTTTTCCCATAAAATACAAAGATTATAAAGGGAACTACGACTGGTCAGTTTTGACCCCTTTACGAAGTTTTCCCAGATATGCCGAGTTAATTGTGACACCCCAAGGCGTTCTCCTACCACCTCACAAAATATCAAGGGGGGTCGTCGGAGGTTTTTTTTTACGTAATATAGCCCATATAAGGCGCCGGTCAGTCGAGGTCAGTTTTGACCCCCTCCCCGTAGACTTTTCGGCAAACCCTCACCGGCCCTCGTGTTATATCGCCCCGAGTCACCATCGTGCCAATTTTTACGCGCCTGCGGCGCCGGGAAGTGCCCTATCGGGCTCTTGACCACTTTGCTTTATATATATAGATTATTCGTTTTAATATACATTAAGATGTAGCGCATTACAAATTATAGAACAATGATCAGTAAATAGACTACACATTTAATACATTAAACTTCAAACAAATAACATAAAAAATATAAAGCAATATCAGTTCCTTCATACCTACTAATATATATATATATATATATATATATATATATATATATATATATATATATATATATAATACAATATTAATGAACATTAAATCACAAAAAAGTCTATTCTTTTAAGAAAACCATTATAAATTTAGTTTTAGAAATCGCCAATCAAAGAACGTACCAGTCTGCAAACCAGTCCGTTTATAACTAGCGATGTTAACGGTATTGCCTTGATGTTGATCATGTATGTTGTATTGATTTATATATCCAAATGTGGATAGAGAATCCAGTTTCTAAAGTAGCATTAATAATAAAAGAACATTAGTTTGACGACTTTCAAAAACAAAATAGTTGTTTTAACAAGTATTTTCTAAATTGTTTTGCAGCTAGAAAATACACGAAAAAATTCGAAATATATGACGTATCAAATATTATTAACTGGACCAGGTAAGGTATATGTACAGATGTCTCAGACAATTTATTATAAATGCACATGTATATAAGAGAAGGTAATGAAACAACAATATACACAAGAGCTGAGAGAACCATCCATTTTGTTAACAACGTCACCAGTTTGTGTGTTCGCGTGGAAAAATTCTGACTTGCCATTTGTTGGTTGTTCAGATCATAATTTTGTTGGCGTCTACCTGCAGCTAATAGAATTCTCATGACAGCACAAACAAAAAATGTTATAATAATCAGAGGTAGAATAATTATAAGCAATCCTTGAACTACGAGAAAAATTGTTGAAGATATTGCAGAAGTGCACTGGCCTTCTTCAAACTTTATTGCGAAGATTAAAAATAGTGTAAATATTGCGCTAAGAGCGATAATCATTACCACTATTAGTATCTCACATCGTCTTTTAGTGACTAGAGTTACCCGTCTCAAAGGAAACCGAAGCGTAATAAAACGATCTACAATTATTAAAACTATATTCCAGTTAGCCAAACCTTTAAAAAGAAACGATACAAAATATAGCCCGAAACATAACGCAGAATTGTAAATAAAATTGTTCATAAGTAACTCATTAAAAACTAAACTAATAATTAAAGAAATTCCATCAAAGAGCGCCAGTGATGTTAGAAACACAGTTGATGGTCCTAAGTCCTTGAAGTTACGTAATGTTATTATGATGAGAAGATTGGCTGGTATTCCAATGGCACAAAAGACACACAGGTATATTCTTGACACGATGTAAATGATGTAATCCAATCTCATGTCGTCTTGTAACGTTGTCTGGGGCGTGATACTGAAATATTATTCACCACATATATACATATATGTATTTAAACATAACTAAACACATTAACACACACACATATATATATATATATACATATATATATGTATATATATATATATATATATATATATATATATATATATATATATATATATATATATATATATATATATATATATATATATATATATATATATATATATATATATATATTGGTGTGTCCTTGCAATATAAAAAAGCTCAATTTCCGAGAACAAAAGTAGTACATTACAGCTAACATTTCAGAATAAGAGCTTTAATTTGAAAAATACAAGAAATCATTTTATAAAAAAAGGTTGAAATCTACACGTGTTTTTATTAACTGCTACTACAAATTATAATATGATCAATCGTATTCTCTCTATGTGAAAAATCGAGCAGCAATAGTCTAGCTAGAATAATAAATTTTATGTATTTTAATCTGTTTGACTAAAATGTTAAAATTTGAAGTGAAATTAAGAATATAGAAAATTGTATTAAGTGAAAATATTATATCAACAAATGTTAGCTGGTTGTATACTATTACGCATTAGCGTAGCCAGGATCGTCTCATTGGGGGGGGGGGGGGGGGGGTTCAAATTTTAACCCGGGGACATACTTTCGATTTGCACCCCCCTCAAACTTTCGATTTACACCCATCCCCCTCATACTTTATATATATATATACCGAGGGCTCTATGGGGGGGGGGGGTTATGACCCCCCCTAACCCCTCCTGCATACGCCACTTCTATTCTGTGCTACTTCACTCACTGACCCCAAAACGGTTCAAATAGATATACAATCACCTACAGAAATATTACATATTCCTACACAAGTATTAAATACTAAAATAGGCCTATATTATTATTAGGTATTTTGAATTTATCGAAAATCAAAGTCTACATTTTTATGGTCAATTGTTGTTATCAACTATGTTCATAGCTCAAATATATTTAAATAATGATAATTTTTCTAAAATTTAATATCATATCGTACTTGTCTAAGTGTGAAAGTTGTAATAAAACGATAATTTGATTTTTCATCAGTTTTTTTTTTCCAAATGTTATAATAAACTTACTTGAATGATGAGTTAACCGTAGCATTAATCATCATATTGCCTTGGTCGTTCTGTGTCAGAAAATTAGCAGATACATTAAAAACACTCATTGTTACTGTTGTGGATACAAATTGAACAACAGGGCCCCTCCGGTAATGAAGTGTTGTTTGAAATAGAACAAAACTGAAACATCCAATCAGCTTTTATCGATCTCTAGATTGTGAGTTTAACATTGATAAATGCCATGAAATAATTGCAAGGTTGTAAACTTTACTGTCTACCTGATCACTTCATTTGGCTCCGTGTGTCGTTTGAATTAAAAACTATTGCGTGTTGCGTATGTACTACTGGCTAGATTGGGCTAAAATTATTTAAATACATTTATTATGTAGAAACATAATAAGCTATTTTTTGTAGTCTTTTAAATTTAGTTTACAACAATTTTAATGTAAACTGTTCACTAAATGTGTCACTATTTTAAAATAAGTTATATTACCTAAGCATGTACAATTAGTGAAGGAAAATAAATTGTACAAATATTGAAACACAATTGCTGTTAGCTTATTTGATTTCATTTAAGTTATCTTGATTTAAAATTAAATAACGACCGGATTTACAATTGAATAATGCACTGCTGGTAGTACAAACATTAAAATACTCCATGGAAAATGTTTACATTTAACAGGAAATTTGTGAATTTATAACAACAAAATCTCTGCAACTAGACTCACTCACAAACAACAAAATGATGCTGTAAACACCTATCGTATGCTACACATGAGAAAAGATTACAAAATTATTACTATTTGAACAATAAAGCTAGCGGCTTGAGCGACACTTTCAAGTGTAGACCTTAAGTGATAAAACATTCAACAACAATTAAAGTGACATTCTTGTTTGCTGAGCTTTCAAAATAAAATCAGAGAAAAGCTACCTCTTTCCGTGCCCCTAGTTCACACAAAAAGATTTTTTATATCTCCATTCGGACAACATGAACATTAAACATATATATTCAAAACATCTTCATCTTTTTGTACCCAAGTCACATTGGGCAGACGAAGTAGAGTTTATCTGTTTCAATGACATTGTCATATAAAGGGGTAGTGTTGTCATAACTATGGCCATCGCCTTTGTTTCCCTGCCTAGAGTCAAGGTACCCTTTAGAGCTGGGTGGACAAATTTACAAAGTGGTTTTTTTTTTATATTTCACGAAAATAACAATCCATTCATTTTATATTAGTCAGGATGTGCATTTTTTTTTTCTTTTGTAAACCTACTGTTATAAACATAACAGTTTTACAATTTCTATTTTTAAAATTAGATTTATAGTTTTCTTTGTTTTAATTTTTTTTAATGGGGCATATTACTCCTTTCATAAATGCAACTTTTACTTAAATCCGAGAGCGGTACCTCCCAAAGCGCTTATCAAAAAGTCGTATGATGTAACTCTAGCTACAAGAATGCTGCTCTCCCTTTGATTCTTGGATCAAACGGTAACTCAGCAGATTTAATGATGCCGCTTGAAGCTTCCATTACGTTTCTCACAGTGGAAACACTGAATTATTAAAGTCATTTACAGTTTGTTGGAACTTTAGGATAAACCAACTAACACAAGCTGAAATCATTGTGAAAAGAATTTACTCTATTACTATATGTATATATGTATATATATATATATATATATATATATATATATATATATATATATATATATATATATATATATATATATATATATATATATATATATATATACATATATACATATATATAATGTCTATATGTATATATGTAAATATGTATATATGTATATTTTTATATATGTATATGTATGTACATATGTATATCTGTATATCGGTATATCTGTATATATGCATATATATGCATATATGTGTATGTATATATGTATTATATGCATATGTGTATGTGTGTATGTGTGCATTGTGTGCATTGTGTGTATGTGTGTATGTGTGTATGTGTATATGTGTATACGTGTATATGTATATATGTGTATATATATATATATATATATATATATATATATATATATATATATATATATATATATATATATATATATATATATATATATATGTATATAAATATATATATATATATATGTATATATAAATGTATATATAATATATGTATATTTAATATGTTTATTTATGTGTGTGTGTGCATATACGCGCATACAGAGACAAAAGAACTCTACTGATAAAATGCGCTCTTTCCCCTACCCTTACAATACCATCGCACCCCACCACCAGCCCCTCCCACACACCTCGAATTATTGACATGACTTAAGCCTGCTTTACCGTGAAAACTGTGTATTGAACACACACCATGTGTGACTGTACTGCACCAACTGTTATTCAATGTTCAATTGCTTGATTGTGTAACATCGCAGCTTGACTGTTGTAGACGAGTTGTTACAGTGGCTGTAACTGGTAAGATGTGACTTTAAGAAGTAGTATTTACTTTTTAGTTTGATTTTATCTTCTACTTCAGTTGAATGTTTTTCTGCGTTTATCGCCATCAATAAATTTCCTGCTAACTAGTTTTATGTCTCCAGCTAAACGGGTTGCTGTCCCCAACAAGCAGTGTTTCTTCCAGACTTTTTTCTCTGGGGGGGGGGGGGGGGCACTTGAAATTTTCGAGGGGGGGGGGGTAGACTTTCTTAGGGGGGGGGGACACTGTTAAAAGTATATATTTTCTATATAAATTATATAAATTTCATTTCGTTCAGGGGGCGGTAAAAATTTTACGGGGGCTTTGCCCCCCCTCCCCCGAAGAGAAGCCTGGAAGAAACTCTGCCAACAAGAATGGGGTGCAGCCCCTTGCTAAACGGATTACTGTCCCCAGTTAGACCGTTACTGTCCTCATCTAGATGGGTTAGTGTCCCCAACAAGATAGGATTGTTGTTCCCTGTTACACCGGTTGCTGCCCCTTGCTAGACAGGTTACTAGCTATGCACTTCACCATCTTACCAAGGACTACTAAATGGATGACTCATTAGTGTAGTAAATGTAGGTAGGAAAAAGTGATTTTAGCACGGTTTTAGGTGGGTGGGGGGGTGCATTTGGGACGGGGAGAGGGGGTGGCTCAGAATAGGTAAAGTTTTCGAGGTTGGGCCGGACTCTGGTTAAAGTATACATTTTCTATCTCATGACGTGATATAAGGGATTGAACAACCTCCCCACCATCCCTCACCCCCCACTGCCCTTGAAATTTTGGAAGAAAATTGTTTGAATTGTAGTGTTGTGAGATAGAGACCAACAAGGTGAACACATTTTAAACAATATTTTTATTTTTAAACTAATTAAAAAATTTTAAAATAGAACGACAAAAAAAATCGTTTATGCAAACTGAGAATTAACAATCTACAAAACCTAACGTAATAAAAAAATATGTGACGTTTTAACCTGCAAATTTTTTTTTTTTTGAGTCTTTCCCGTCATTTATTTTCTATTGTGAAAACCAATTTCTTTTCGATTCTTTTTTTAAATTCGTAGGTAATCGATATTTTATATACATCTGTTGCACTTTAATAAAGATGTGTATACGTATTAACTTTCCAATTTTCTAAGAAATTTCACATGTGTGTGTTTGCGTAGAGGGAGGGGGGGACTGGGGAACGGGGAACGGGACTGTATAACAACATCCGGTAGCAGTGGAGAATTTGATATCACAAAAACTACAATAGCGAAGGGGTCTGGTTAGGGTGGGTTTTAAAGTACTGATATGCACAATCATAAAAAATAGTTTAACAATACACCTTGAAGGTCGCTAAGAATAAACAGGCAAAAAATACAGCAACACTAAATACAGGCGTGATAGAAAGGTAAAGGCTATGTTACCTGTGCCAGCATAGGTTGAATAAAAATGTAAGTAGCGTTTTGTGATGTAATTACATATACAAGTGTGTAAGGCGTAAATTACCATTTCGAAACTTACCGGCCATGAGCAGGTCAAGTAGAGCTCACGTGTTTAAAATTGTCCGCTTTCTATAAACGTTTTGTGTTTATCATGCAAAAACATTTTACTTCACTATTTGGTTTTGTTTTAAGAACTTAGGAAATGTACATTTACTGAGGTGTTTACTTTTTACTTTTAAGACTTTGGTTAAATTCTATTTTGTATTTACTGAACGTAAATTATAATTATGCAATATCGAATACAACCCCAAAACTTCATTATTTTATGTCGAAAGTTCTTAAAAAAAAGTTCCCTTTCGCCTCTGACAGTCCATGGAGCATGTGAAGTAGTGACTTAGATTTATGAAAAGATACTGTAGTGAGCACTATGCCAATATATTAAAGCAGAGGCGTCGCGACCCTTCCCGGCGCCCGAGGACAAACTTTCGATTTGCACCCCCCCCCCCGCACAAACTTTCGATTAGCATCCCCTCAAGCTTTCAATTTATTTTTTCAACCCATTGCACCCCCTAAGGTCGGCGCCCGGGGACATATGCCCCCCCCCCCCCCCCCGCTATCCCTCTGTATTAAAGCTACATTGCGATTTCCTATCATTACAGATACAAGATAAAGCAAAGCATTCCTCAAAAATTCATCACAGTTTTCATCATGGAAAAATCTCAGCTATTTCTACTAATTGCTACAGTACTTATTTTTGAAACACCGGTAACCCATGGCGCCCATCAACACGAATTATTCAACCTGAATAATCACATGCTGTATAAAAGAGCACTGGACACGTTAAGCCTAACCGATGTCGACAGCGCTACGTATCACGCCATTGAGAATTTGTTCTTACAAAATTGGAATTTTTCTTTGGTAGGGGTTGGCGCAGATGCTGTGGGGCTGAGTTTTGATAAGGTTGAGGTGCTTGACATCAAGAAAAACAACCAGTTCAGCATGGAAGCGTATAACGCGATGCTCAGTGTTATAAAGGCGAAAAGTAACACAAAAATAACCAACGAGGTTGCGACGTCAATAAACTTAAGTCCAGTTTTGTCCAGTCAGTTAAGTCCAGAGGCCAACGAATATTTTTTGTTTCACGGCACAAAGTGTACCAGTGTTCCTAGTATTATATCACGTGGCTTCAACTTGACATACTGCAAGTATACCATGCTGGGACAAGGGCTATACTTTGCTGAGAAGGCCATGAAATCTGACCAGTACTCAGGTTGTTGCATTAACAGGGGCGTAGCGAGGGGGGGGGGGGGGGGGGGCGGGGGGTGCGGACCGCACCGGGCGACACCATTTAGGGGGGTGACACCAAGGCAAAAAATAGCAAAATATATAGAGAAAAACTTGAGGGGGGGGGGTGCAAATCGAAAGTTTGAGGGGGGGTGCAAATCGAAAACTTGAGAGGGGGGGTGCAAATCGAAAATTTGAAAGTTTGTCCCCGGGAAGTGTCGCTACTCCTTTGGGGGGGGGGGGGGTGACACCATTAAGTGCAGCACCGGGTGACACCCGACCTCGCTTCGCCACTGTGCATTAATATTAATCATTGAATAATTTGAATATGGATAATATTTCTTCGAAAGTGGTAATTTGGTATATAGTTTTCATGTGTTGTGAAAAAGTTAATTTTAATTCGTGATAGTGTTTAATGATTATTTAATCTTTAAAACAATAAATAGATGAATGTTAAAGTCGAATAAAACAGTGTATTTAGTGTTGTTTTTAACCACTTTCAATAAAACGATAAAAAAGAAAGAAAAACTCGAGCAAAATTTGATGTTTTTAATGCTTATCTTTTATGCTGAAAGTTGAGTCCTCAATCAAAATTTGTTGTTTATGATAACCTTATCTTTTTCAACTCTAAGACGACATGAACGATCGTGTAAAACCTGGCGCGACACTTACGATGATTCTTGCACGGGTGATAATGGGCTCTGCTTTCAATTGCGAAAGTAAACTTTGTCTTACCGGTAAGTTGCTGTTTTATAAATTACAATTACTTAGCTAAATTTGAAACCACTCGCTCACGGAAATCCATTAAACAACATACATTTTTTAAAGTAATAAGCGCTAATTTAGTATCATTCATTGAAATTATACAAGCTTGTTTATTTTTTAATTCAGGTACTGTACTTTACAAAATAGTTTTTTTTTAAATTAAATCAAACAATCTGCAATCTGTTTTGAAATTACGTTATCTTAGATTAGAGCTACCAATCATGAATTACATCGTATGCTATGATTAACTTATATTGTCAATAAATGAAAGTGAACTCAAATGATTTTACAGATTTAAATGTTTTTTATGCGTCTTACATCAGACATTAACGCTTGCCTATCAGCCTTTACCTTACACTAACGGTGATAGAAGCTTGTTATGAGTTACCACGAACACTAAACATGCAATGCGTGTAATATATACATGCAGTGGCGTAGCGAGGTCGGGTGTCACCCGGTGCGGCACTTAATGGTGTCACCCCCCAGAGGCGTTGCGACCCTTCCCGGGGACAAACTTTCAAACTTTCGATTTGCACCCCCCCCCCCCTCAAACTTTCGATTTGCACCCCCCCCTCAAATTTTTATCTATATATTTTGCTATTTTTTGCCTTGGTGTCACCCGGTGCGGTCCACAGCCCCCGCCCCCCCCCCCCCTCGCTACGCCTCTGTATACATGATATATTTTGTTTATTTCTCAGTGTTCCCTCCCAACAAAACCCTGCCCGCCGGAGAAGATTCCCTAGTGTACCAGACACCGGACTCACTGTTCCGTGAATTTGTTGTGTACAAAGACAGCCAAGCGTACCCGGCGTACGTTATCAACTACAAGCGTCTTAAAGATGACGGACAGCGCAACTCTGCTACCTCGGTCACATCGTCCGTCTTGTGTGTCATTATCGTCAGTTTGGTCCGTTACTCTCTAATCAGGACATAGATATCTGTGGTCTTGTCTATATCGATATAACCATCTCTATCATGTTTTTTATTGACATAACCAACTATATCCCTGAATTAAATTGACATAATCAGCTATATCCCTGAATTAAATTGACATAATCAGCTATATCCCTGAATTAAATTGACATAATCAGCTATATCCCTGAATTAAATTGACATAATCAGCTATATCCCTGAATTAAATTGACATAATCAGCTATATCCCTGAATTAAATTGACATAATCAGCTATATCCCTGAATTAAATTGACATAATCAGCTATATCCCTGAATTAAATTGACATAATCAGTGTGACCTACTTAGGTCGAGTCATTTTTATTTTGACATTGTATAATTCCTTATATGGAATGATTGTGTAACACCTGGGGTTTTTCCATTGACTATTAAGGTGTTTGAGACATAGAAAATTTCCATTAAAATCTGATTGAATGATTCTGATCAGATGATTATCCCAACCAATGGCGACATGAGTTGAGGATAACCTCCCCTGTCACAGAAGTCTTTAATTGCCCCGCACACTCGCAACACGAGGCAGTTTATCTTGACCTGGCAGTCTACGAGGCAGTTTTACCTTAGTCAGGCAGCCGTCCATATTGTCCGGCTATAGACTCTGACCATTTGAACGTGAGAGTACTTAAGACCTGTGTGTGCCTTGCTTTCTTCAGTTGATTTAGTCTTCTAGTTTAATATTACTTGTCGCTAAGTAATTCTAGAAACTACAGCAGTGTTGTGTGGCCTGTAGCTGTTCTTTAGACAGTGTAGAAATCTGTGATAGTGTTTTTTCCTACATTGTGTAAGTTGGGTTTTTGATATGTTATACATTAAATATTTTATTTAGTTTCAACCTTGTGTTCTGCCACTTCTGAGTTCGCTGATTAAAAGGTCGTATGTAGATTGGATGAGTGTTAATTACAATAGTATCACTAGCTTCCCTAGACATTAGATTCGAGCCCTAGTGGTCGTTGTGTTAAGTGTTCATCCACTTAGGCCGTAAGGCATTTGCATATGACCCCGAAAAAAGAATCCGGGGACGTTCTCCTTCTATTTGGCTGATAGATAGGTTAACGTTACAAAGTGGGAGCTCGCCGAGATTTAATCTGTCGTTCCAGTTGTTGGTTATATCAGTTGAATACTAAGGTTAGTTGGATTTAGTTGTTTTTATATCCAGTAGCGCAGTGTTCTTACAACGCGCGCTCAGGCTAGAGTTATCTAGGTCAAATAAGCAGACGTGTCACGTCCTACATTTAGAGGTCAAGTACACGGCCCAACGCTGTGTATTAATTTAAAGGATCTAGGCTTGTTGTGATTTGAAAGTTAGTGTTATGGAGTCTTTTTTGGCTAATCCTACTGTTGAAGATGTAGAAAAGTTGAGTAGAAAAGTTTTGGTTAGTGTTGTTAAGGAATTGAAATTGGATTATTCTGTTACGCAGAAGTCAGAGGTGTTGAGAGATAAAATTGTTGTTCATTTCATTAATGAAGGGGTATTTGATGAAAGTTTGTTGGCTGGTGTATTACTTCGTGAGGAGAAAGTTGCTTTAGAGAAGGCATTAAAAGAACAGGAGTTAGAGGTTAAAATTGCTTTAGATAGGAGGAGGTTGGAATCAGAATTTGGTCAAGTTAGTGATGTCACTTCTCTGGTAGATCCAAAAAAGTTGTCGGTAGGGCAAGTGATTGCCAAATTTGGGAAATTAGTTCCTAAATTTGATGAAACAGATTTGGTCGTTTTCTTTAACTCGTTTGAGAGTTTAGCGAAGACATGTGAATGGCCCGAAACTTCCATTACTGCTTTATTGAGCTCTGTCCTTACTGGGAAAGCTGCAAAAACATACCAGGCACTCTCTCACGACGTTCAAAATAACTATAGTTTGGTCAAGACTGCCATTTTAAAGGCCTACGCACTGACGCCCGAGGCCTATCGGACTAAATTCCGAACACTCCGCAAGTTACCCACACAATCATATGTGGAATTTCTCTTTGAAAAGGAGAAAATATTCTCAAGGTGGCTACACTCTGAGGAAGTTTCTGAGTTTGAGAAACTCAGGTCACTTATCCTAAGGGAAGAATTCCTATCGTCCCTGCCTGAAGAGATACGACTACACATTCTGGATAACAAGATAACTGACATCCAGAAGGCTGCTGAGTCGGCTGACACCTATATGTTGGTGCATAAGAAACCACCAGTGTCAGGAAACCGCCTCAACCCCGTGCTTCCCCTTTTTGGCAGCAATCCTCCTGTTGGCCAACACTTGAAGGCATCACAGTCCAGAGAGAAACCGAGATCAACTCTCAATCGTCGAGCAGTATGCCAGTTCTGCAAAAGGCCTGGTCATCTTGTCAAGGACTGTTACAAACGTCGTCAATATAACAGAGAGGTGGTGCGTACTTCTGCGCACTATGCTCTATCCCCTCAAGCAGCCAGTTCAACTATGAACTCTAGAATTCTAAAGGACTCTAACCCTAAGTGTCCGCAAGAAGGTAGTCAGGTCTCCACACATTATGTGCTGTCACATTTTGACTGTTCTCGCCACCATCCAGTTTCTTCCGAGTCTACCGATCTCGAGGGATCGAGAAAAGTTGACTTTTCATCTTTTATTGCCGAAGCCATCATTAGCAAACCAGGTGATCCGTTGTCTCAGCGGAATATCACCGTCCTAAGAGACACAGGAGCGTCACAATCACTCCTTTTGAAAAGTTCAATGGACATTACACCTGAGACGAACACCGGAAGGATTTCCATTATCCAGGGAGTGGGGACCAAATCTACTGTCGTCCCTCTACACAAGTTTGCCCTGAAACATCATCTCGTCGAAGGTGAGGTCATTTTAGGTGTGATAGATAGTATTCCTGTCCCAGGAGTACACCTACTTCTAGGGAATGACCTTGCGGGAAGCAAAGTATACCCCTGTACGGTTTCAGACCCTTTGTCAACAGTTCCAGATAATGATTATGAACTGTATCCTGCATGTGCGGTGACAAGAAGCCAGACCAAACAATTGGCTGACATCACGTCTGAACCACACCCGCCATCATCGTCAAGAAATTCGACTCCCAAACTGGAGTCTATGCTTCCAGAGAACACAAGTCTGGGCTTACCCCTGAGGATATCTCAGGAAGACATCATTAAAGCTCAACAAGTCGACGCGGAACTCAAAGCAACGGTCGAAAAATCTCTATCATCTGACGATGGAGAATATTTCTCCGAGAACGGCCTCTTCTTTCGTCGCGCTATACCAGTGAATGCCTCACCAGCCGAACCATGGTTGGGTAAAAACCAGCTGTGGGTCCCTCCACCTTATCGGCATGAAATACTTAAGCTGGCACATGACCATCCAATGTCAGCGCACCCAGGAGTCTCTAAAACGACGGCGAAGATCAAAGAACTGTTCTTTTGGCCCAAAATGAGAAAAGATGTGTCGCGTTACTGTAGAAGTTGCACGAACTGTCAGTTGGCCGGAAAGCCAAACCAGACAATTCCTAAGGCCCCTTTGAGTCCGATTCCTGTATTAGAAGAACCTTTTTCTAAAATCGTCATGGACTGTGTAGGTCCCTTGCCTAAAACCAAGACGGGCAACGAGTACCTACTTACTTTTATGTGTTCAAGTACCCGTTTTCCCGAGGCGATTCCCTTACGGAACATTAAGGCAAAGACTGTAGTCAGAGCCATGACCCGGTTCTTCACTACCTTTGGATTACCTAGAATCGTGCAAACAGATCAAGGCAGCAACTTCACCAGTCACCATTTTCAGGAAGCGCTAGCCAAGCTAGGCGTTACCCACATCACCAGCTCAGCCTACCACCCTCAGTCTCAAGGCGTACTTGAGAGGTTCCACCAAACCCTCAAAACCATGCTAAGGACATTCGCTAACAGTAACACCCAATGGGATGAGTCTGTTCCTTGGATTATTTTCGCCGCGAGGGACTGTGTCCAGGACTCTTTAGGCTACTCGCCTTTTCAACTTGTGTTTGGACATTCTGTCCGTGGTCCCCTGAAGCTGATACACGAACGTTGGACAGGTACCAGTGATCATCCAGTGGAAAACTTCGACGATTTTCACGTTCGACTGAAAGCCGTGTGCGAAATGGCTCACAAGAACTTAAGAAAGGCCCAAGTTAGAATGAAAGGACTGTATGATAAGAGTTCTTGTAAACGAACATTCAATCCAGGCGACAAAGTTCTTGTGCTAGTGCCTAATCTGGACAATGCGTTATCCTTGAGATATTGTGGACCTTTTACTGTGCATTCAAAATTAAGTGATTTGAACTATGTTGTCAATACGCCCGACAGAAGAAAGAAACAGACAGTGTATCATGTCAACTCACTGAAAAAGTATTATGATAATTGTAACAATTTTCATTCCACAGCTAAAATTACTTTACCTGTATGTTCAAATGTTTCTGATGATGTGATACATGATAAATTGAAACCCCCAAAATTGGTAAATTCTTCCTTTTTAGATAATTTGAATGTCCACCTTATGCATTTGTCCACAGAGGAAAGCCATAGATTGTCTCAGTTATTTGACACATTTCCCTCTGTAAAGCTTCAATTACCTATTTGGGTTATCAAGTGGGAACGAACCAAGTTCGGCCCATTGAAGCTAAAGTAGATGCTATTGTAAGGTTACCACCTCCCAAAAATTGTAAAGAGATCAAAAAGTTCCTTGGGATGGCTGGTTACTATAGGCGGTTCTGTCAAAACTTTTCAGCTATTGCTGAACCTCTTACTGCATTATTGAAAAAGGGTGTTGAGTTTAAATGGTCAAATAAATGTCAAGAAGCTTTTTTAACCATTAAGTCATTTTTATCAAATGCTCCTGTTATGGCTGCACCAAATTTTAGCATGCCCTTTAAACTTGCCATTGATGCTAGCAACTTAGCCATTGGCTCAGTCCTATTTCAAGAAGACAACATGGGAATTGACCATCCCATTGCCTTTTTTTCCAGGAAGTTAAATGAGAACCAAAAGAATTATTCTACTATTGAAAAAGAAGCTTTAGCTTTGGTTTTATCATTACAACATTTTGAAGTCTATGTCTCTTCTTCAACCAATCCAGTCAGAGTGTTTTCTGACCATGATCCCCTGAAATTTACCTCTAAGTTAGGTCAGACAAATCAAAGAATATTGAGATGGTGCTTATATTTCCAAAATTTTAATCTGGAAATTTCACACATTAAGGGTAGTGATAATGTTGTGGCTGATTGTTTGTCAAGGATGTAAAATCTTGTTACACACATTGATCATGTGACATGCTTTGTGGTTCATTAGGACCATAAACAGGTTTTGTTTGAGTGTCACTCATATGAAAGTGAGTGGTGTGAGTTTTGAATTTTTTTCAAAATTCCAATCCTGTTGAATATTTTGTTTATTTTCAGGTGAACCTTAATTAAAGGTGGTTTTTGATTATATGTAATCTTTTATAATAATATGTCTCATATGACTCAATTGATATTGTAGCTAGTCATTGAAATAAAGGTCTTACCCTGGCGGGTTTACCACTTTTAATATCCACAAGGAAATATTGTAATACCCTTTTTTGAGGGATTTTGATGTATAATTACTTTTTGAAGGGTTACTCCCCTTTCACCAATTGTAAAAGTTGGAGTTACTTCCCTTTTATGTTCAGGGATATTTTCATCTGGTATTATGATTTTGATTGCCTACATTTGTAAAACATTTTTGTTATTTCATTGCCAGATTGGTTCCTTATGTATGTTTTTGTGGAACCTATCTGTCACTTCCAAAAAGGGAGGGGATGTGACCTACTTAGGTCGAGTCATTTTTATTTTGACATTGTATAATTCCTTATATGGAATGATTGTGTAACACCTGGGGTTTTTCCATTGACTATTAAGGTGTTTGAGACATAGAAAATTTCCATTAAAATCTGATTGAATGATTCTGATCAGATGATTATCCCAACCAATGGCGACATGAGTTGAGGATAACCTCCCCTGTCACAGAAGTCTTTAATTGCCCCGCACACTCGCAACACGAGGCAGTTTATCTTGACCTGGCAGTCTACGAGGCAGTTTTACCTTAGTCAGGCAGCCGTCCATATTGTCCGGCTATAGACTCTGACCATTTGAACGTGAGAGTACTTAAGACCTGTGTGTGCCTTGCTTTCTTCAGTTGATTTAGTCTTCTAGTTTAATATTACTTGTCGCTAAGTAATTCTAGAAACTACAGCAGTGTTGTGTGGCCTGTAGCTGTTCTTTAGACAGTGTAGAAATCTGTGATAGTGTTTTTTCCTACATTGTGTAAGTTGGGTTTTTGATATGTTATACATTAAATATTTTATTTAGTTTCAACCTTGTGTTCTGCCACTTCTGAGTTCGCTGATTAAAAGGTCGTATGTAGATTGGATGAGTGTTAATTACAATAGTATCACTAGCTTCCCTAGACATTAGATTCGAGCCCTAGTGGTCGTTGTGTTAAGTGTTCATCCACTTAGGCCGTAAGGCATTTGCATATGACCCCGAAAAAAGAATCCGGGGACGTTCTCCTTCTATTTGGCTGATAGATAGGTTAACGTTACATCAGCTATATCCCTGAATTAAATTGACATAATCAGCTATATCCCTGAATTAAATTGACAAAATCAGCTATATCCCTGAATTAAATTGACATAATCAGCTATATCCCTGAATTATATTGACGTAACCATATATATCCCAGACGTATATCGACATAACCATCTATATCCCAGACTTATATTAACATTACCATAATGTGTCCTCTCAAGCACGCAATACACCACCTGGTGTATTGTCCCGTCTATTTGGTCATGAATTCTCCGCATGAGAACACCATCCTTTATACTGAGACGGTCCCACTGACTCAGTATTTTCTTTGTTTCCCGACCAAACTGTTCTCTTTCCCTTCTTCTTGGGAATTTTTTTTCCTGGACGTATTTCAACAGCGGCTGTAACCCACTATCCGTTCTCTGGGCATCTCTTATCTCTTTATTATTAAGGCAATTAAAATCACTGATGTCCATATGTCAGGGCTCTGTGGATATGTGCTCCACCCCGGTCTGCCCGTTTTGCACCACTTGCACCCCGTGAGGGATATCTGTTGACGCTCTTACCTCACATATTCCTGTCAGCGTTTCTTCCTCATCGCCCGGTCTCTCGTAAGGATTCCTTGATAAAGCGTCCGCATTGCCATTGGACCGCCCCGGGCGATATTTTATCTCTAGGTCAAAGAGTGCCAATTCTGCTGCCCATCGCTGTTCGATGGATCCCAGCTTTGCTGTCTGTAGATGACTCAGGGGGTTATTGTCAGTGTATACCACACATTTAGCACCTAATAGATAGTCCCTGAATTTTTCAGTCACAGCCCATTTTAATGTCAAAAGTTCTAGTTTCATGGCGCTGTAATTTGTCATGTTCTTCTCTGATTCCTTCAGAGCTCGACTGGCATACGCAATAACCCTGAAACCTTGCTCCTGTTGTTGTGATAGTACAGCTCCCAGACCTTTAGAGCTGGCGTCAATTTCTAGCCGAAATGGTTTGTCAAAGTCTGCGTATCCTAATATCGGCGCCTCGGTCAAAGCATTTTTCAGTAGCTTAAACGAGTTCAGGCATTCATCAGTCCATAATTCACCTATCAGTTGTGTTTTGCCTTTCTTTTTCTCCTTACTGTGTTTCTTTGTCATTTTGTTTACCAAGTCATGCAACGGTGCGGCAATTTTTGCATTAGATCGTAGCAATTCAAGTTCATCTGTATAATTCTTCACTTCATTTTCTTTTTCTGTATTCACTGATTTAAGATTCTCAATAGAAATGTGCAAAACTTCTACTTCTTTTTCTTTATCTGCTATAAGAAGTGTATTATTTTCAACCTTGTTCATTAGTTCTAATACTGGCTTTTTTAACTGTTGATTCAATAGCCTTTCTTTTTCTATCATTTCTTCTAGTTTGCCAACACTGTTCTGTTGTCTAATATTTTTATTTTCTTCTTCAGATAACAGACACTTTAAAGATGAACATTTCTCCTGTGCTTTTAATTTGCATGAACTTTCCCTATCCAGTTTCATGGTTAACATTGAGATCTCATTCTTAAGTCTACCAATTTCTTTCTTATCATCATTTTTCTCTGCCAACAAATTGTTCACTTGAAACTTTTTAACATCCAAGTTCATTTCACAGTTCATTTTTTCTATTATTAACAAGTCTTTTGAATTCTTAAGTTCTTCCACCAAGGCTATAGTATCTGTTAGCTTAGTTTCACAATTCTGAAGTTCAGAAAGCTTCAAATCTAATTTTTCCTGTGTAATTTGAAGTTCTTTTTCAATATCTGATAATTTCTCTTCAAGTCTTGTTTGAGACTCTTTCATTGTTTGTCCCTTTTTGTTTCTTAAGCCATAACCTCGCCACTCTGTAGCCTTGACCTGCCTTACAGAGGGCGATCGTTTCACCGGACAGTACCGTGCCATATGTCCGGGTTGTGAGCAGGACAGGCAGATTGGTCGACCGTCAGCTGTCCACTGGAGTGATGGACCAGCAGGTCGCGGCTGTCCAACCTGTCTATGTTTTGTCCAGTTTTTGCCCTGATTATCTGCTGCTGACCCGCTTTCTAACCTCTCCAACCGTTGGTCAAACTTAACCAGGTGAGCCAACAGTTGAGCCATCATGGTTTCCATCGTGCCGGTCCCTGTGGGTGGTAATTGTTTCTGTTCCGGCACAGAGACTTTGTCTACCGAGCAGTTCGATTCGTCCTCATACTCGGACCTGCGGATCGCTGAGTTCCTGACCTGAAGGAAGGTCAACTGTGGGTCTTTGTATACCTCCTCTTTGGAATATCTTCTTGACATAGGGGTTGCCAACCCTTCGATGAAATGGTCCCTCAGCAGGCGCGCATCTATGTCGGGTATTTTGACTTTTAAAGCTTCAAAGGCCCTGTTCATTCGGTGTGAATATTCCATCACACTCTCCGCCAGTCTCTGCTTTATACCTACAAACACCGATAGCAGTTGCGATCCCGACCGTCTCTCCCCAAAGGTCTCCACAATTAGATCTAGCACCTTATCTGGATCTGTTTGGAGGGCTTTATCGTGGCATTCGACCTCCGCCCTAACCGTCTCCCCTATACTGCTCATCAACAATCTTAATCTTTCCTCTGGAGCCATGTATCTCGAGGCCCAGGCAGCCCTGACCTCTTCACTGAACCTGTTGGTTAAGGTTGGATCACCGTCCCCGTAAAATTTGTTGATGTGGGACTCTCTGGGCAGGACCACAATATGGGTCGGCTTTTCGTCCAGGTTAGACATTCTAATTTTAATTCTTTGAGTAAAAAAAAAAGACCTTTCCTACCGTGTATGTAAGAATACTTTTCCCTGTTCCTGAATGTCCGAATTCACACCCACGAAACACAGTTATTAACTAGGTTGATAATGGGTGCCTAAAGCGGCTGGTCTAGTTGAATTCTTCTGCTCGACGACGCCAAATGTTACTACCGAGTCTATTCCACTGCTCGGCAACACCAAATGTAACCGAGTCTATTTACTTGTAGTGCCAAATGTTACCGATTTCACTGCTGACCTTTGACCAGCACACAACATCGACCACAATATAGATACTCGGAAATGCAGGTTTACATTGATCTCTTTATTTATGCTCCACATAACAATGCATCAATGGTCCACAAGAATACAATGAACCAACTGACCCCCACTGTCCTCACTAGTCCTAACATAACAGAATGCACGTGTCCATCGTTCCTATTCTCACGAATCACACACGTCTACACCGTTCAGTAATCAACTGGGTTCTCAACTGTCCTCAACTCCAATACGTCGTCTTATATATATCCCACGTACATGTAATAGTTTCCACTCGTTGCATCAGCCTGTTGAACTGCGCAGCTCTATCGTATCGCTTCCCAAAATACGCCTTGGCTTTGTGTTCGTTATCAGTCTACCATCTGCACTATTGCATCAGACTGTAATACGTTGTTAACCATAGTCTTTAGTTGACAGACTGTATTGCGTTCTTATCGTCCCTAGTAACTTACACTAGTTACATATATATATATATACATCATATATATATATATATATATATATATATATATATATATATATATATATATATATATATATATATATATATATACATCATATAGCCTACACATACACACATACACACATACACACACACACACACACATATATATATATATATATATATATATATATATATATATATATATATATATATAGGTTTAGATTTGTTGAGGTGGAGATATTGGTTTTGCTTTAAAAAAAAAAAAAGAAACACTAATGTCTTGTATGTAAATATTTGTTTTTATTTTAACACAGTTGTGTAACATTTCTTTAAAAATGCTTAGGTCATAAAATGACATCCTACAATACGCTGTCTGTGTTTAAATTGTAATTGTTGTGTTGGAAATGTCAGCCATAGTTTTGGAATGATTTTCAGAGAAAATGAATAAAGGTCACGTAAAGATAAAAAATTTATCTCGAGATGTTTCAAGCAAAGTAAGGCGTTATCTCCTTCTATTTCACAATAACAAAAATAGTTTAAGTCGATGTATAGAAATAATGTCCTTGGGGAATGTTTTAAAAATATTTATTTTGTTCAATTTTGAAACTTCTATTCCTTTTAAATAAAGCCAGAAGGCATCTGTTCAATGCAAATGCCAACGAATGAAAACTATAACAGTATGTGTTATTAAACAAAATTTAGGAATGCATCGGTAATAAAAGGTACACGTTCTACCTAGGTGATCAATACCAATATTTGTCTGTAGCATGTATACCTTCTAATCAATTGTTTATGCTGTTGATCATTTAACCTTCTTTACATATGTCGTGCCCATAGTCACAGGTAACTTAAACAGTAAAACATGGCAGTGGCGTAGCTAGGAATTGGTCATGGGAGGGGTGCAAACATTTTTCCATATGTATACAATATATATATATATATATATATATATATATATATATATATATATATATATATATATATATATATATATATACATATATATAGGTCAATGGGAGGGGTTATAACCCCCTAACCTCCCCTTGCCTGCGCCACTGAAACCTGGCAACAGCGGTTCATCACGATATAAGTTTAACGCTGCTACAGAAGGACATACATTCTAATATAACTGCTATAAACATGTCACAATACGTTCTGCTATAGTTTGGTTTAGTTCAACATAATTGTGTTTGTAAGTCAGGGTTTGGCTATTAGTCTATTGCAGTAGCGTAGCGAGGGGGCGGGGGGACATATGTCCCCGGGCGCCGACCTTAGGGGGCGCCAAAATGGGTTGGAAAAATAAATTGAAAGGTTGAGGGGGGTGCAAATCGGAATCTTGAGGGGTGCAAATCGAAAAGTTTGTCCCCGGGCGCCGGGAAGGGTGGCTACGCCTCTGGTCTATTGGCAGCTTAAAAAGCTTAGAGCAGATCCGCCTATTGGACTGATGGACGTTTTACATAGCTGAACACATCTAGCTATGGTAGGTCCGCTTGCTTGCAGTGGCGTAACTAGGGGGGGGGGGGTAGGTGGGGCGCTCGACCCTAAGTGGGCGCCAAAAGGGGTAGTAAAATTAACTAAAAAGCTTATTTTAAGCTAAATATTGATTAATACACAGTCAAAGTTACGAAAATAAACGACTGTAAGGCTCTACTCATATTTTAAAATGTTTTCTATATCAATTTTGTTGCATTAAAATAGAAAACATTATGGGATAGTAACTGGCAAGAGGCGCCACAAATTTTTCCAACTGGGGGTTGGGATGGGCGCTTTTTCACAAATAGGAATAACTTTATTTAAATGGGAGGAAGAGGGCGCACAATTGAAAGTCCGCACGAGCGCTGGACTGTGTTGCTGTGTTGCTACGCCTCTGTTTGCTTGATCTCAGATTGCTAATAACAGTTTCTCCTTAACATGTTTAGCTAATAGTCCATAAGTTTACATTGCTAGTTCAGTTTGGACGGCTACAGGACATTATCCCCCCCTCCGTCAATTACACCCCCGGACAATGCCCCCCATATTTACCCCCAAGAGCAATTACCCCATGTCAATTACCCCCCCCCCCCTCCCCCTACCCGGGGAAGAACTCCTAGCTCTAACTCGATTTCTATGCTTATATATTACCTTAATCCTAACCTTAAGAAAGAGACCAAAACCTAAGTATTCACCTCAGCCAAAAACTTAAAACAAAACCAAAACAAACTCTAGACATTGGTTTATGCCTAACCTTGACCATAACACTAACCCAAACCCCAACCCTAACTCTGACTATAACACTAATCCTAAATCTAGCCCTAAGCCTAACACTAGCCCTAACACTAGCCCTAACCCTATCCCTAACCCTAACACAGGGTGTAATGTGCTATTGTGCGGGGAGGGGGGGGGGTAATTGACTGGGTGTAATTACTCCGGGGGGTAATGTCGGGGGGATGTCTGGGGGTAATTGACGGGAAGGGGTAATGCCCTGTTCCCAGTTTGGACAAGGGTCATGTTGGATCTACAGAGAGGAGAATATGGATAAAACTTCGTCAATTACAAAGGCCGACTGTAAAAGGCCAAAAATGATAAAAGTCTAACAATTAATCCTTTACTGGACAGATAACGTTATAGACTTCTTCAATTCATCTACTATGTGCTTATTTCATACAATCAGGCTATTCAATTTATCACACTTATCATAACAACAAAGTTCAGAAAGGTTGTTTTTTTTATTAGCGACGTTAAAAAAGAAAATCGCTTCATTTGCCTTTCTTTGAAAACAGCTATCGGTAACCACTTTAAGATATTCTCCTTTCGTGATCTTCATTACTTAGCCTAATTCAAAGCTTCTAGGATATGTAAGTAAAAAACTTGTATTCAAAATTACATATCATTCTCACTTTATCATTAAAATACTATTTCAAACGCTGAAGTTTCGAAGTTAAGAATCCAAGATTGGTATATTTTCGATGTTACTTATTTAAATACATTGTTCAAGTACAATAGTCATTAAATTATATACCTTATAAGCATATTTTACAAGCATTTTATTAACACTTTTGTAAAATTTACGATTTATTATTACGATTATTAACACACAAAAATCGAAATATATAAAACTTAAAGTATCGATTTTGTTATTGTATTTGTTAACTTATTATTTTGACTAAGATATTTCAGCCAAATCATCTTAGGGCCTACATGCATTTTAAATGGTAGACTAATTAATACCCTATGGTGTCCAAATAAACAAAATCTGTTTTTTACCATCAGAATATTTTTCTTGTCCTTGTAAAATACAGTATTAAAATGCAATTTCATACTTTTAAAACTTTTAGAATACAAAGGTCGTGACGTTCTATGAACACATTATCTGGTAAAGTTCCTTGTCTCACAAGGTGGTTCTTTAGTTTAATGAAGTAGAGTTAACCTGTTTCTATAACTTAGACATTTGAATGGATTGTGTGGCCCAGCTGCCGTTACTTTCATTAACTTGAGTCAAGTAACCATTATAGCTGGGTGGACTCATGGACGTTCTACGGACTTGAACCCGAATTAGAACTCGAGACTTTCTTGTATGCTCTACCATTTGGTCATGCCGCCCATAATTAGATCATTTGTCGCGTTTAAAAAGAAAAAAAAATTCCACAAATTACCAATAAAGCCTTTGCTAATAACTCGAAACTTTGAAAGACTTCAACTTAATTTCAGGATCCTGACCGATATGAAATCAGGTATACTTAACGTTCTGTATATAACTCCATTGATGAAATCCGACAAGATCTCTGTGATGATTGCACGATCAGTTTTGGCCATTTTGTTGGTCGCATCGACCGGAAGTTGCGACACAGATTGCCGGAAGCTCAATCACTTCTCGGAGGTCACAGCATCGGATCAGCTTCAGTTGGTAGACGTGGACCAGACGACGTACAAAGCAATCGAAAACTTGTTCCTGCAGAACTGGAACTTTTCAAACGTTGGGAGAGGAAAAGACGCTAAAGGTATAAGCTTTAATCACGTGGAAGTTATCGATATTAAGAAGAACGTTCATCTGAGTATGGAATCGTACAACAAAAAGCTCAGGGAAATCAAGAATATTAAAAATATTTCACCAGTTACTAGCGAGGTGGCGACTTCAATAAACTTAAGTCCAGTTTTGTCCAGTCAGTTGAGTGCAGAGGCCAACGAATATTTCTTGTTTCACGGCACAAAATGTTCGAGTGTAAACTGTATTTTAACACAAGGTTTTAACGTGTCCTACTGCAAGTATACCATGCTGGGACAGGGGCTGTACTTCGCTGAGAAGGCCATGAAATCCGACCAGTACTCAGGTAATGTAAACATTTTATTTACATAGCACACACACTTACACAATGGTACACACATACACATATAATATCCAGGTACTTATTACACGCGGTGCACTTAGTTTGCATGTTCGTATAAGTAGGCTGGAATTCAAAATAAATAACAGTAAATAGAGAAATATTTGCTTTCAGCTGTTTTTAGATAACAGTAATTAGTTTTTAAACGATTGATTTGATAAATGTTTAGTTATAGCTACGATGTCTAACCTGTTTGTGTTTAACGTAACATAATCGAAGAAGTAGTTACTCTAAATATGATAACTTAGTTCCAGGAGTACTCGATGGGTGCTGGGTTATTTCTAATTTATGTTTAATAATATTAATCTATTATTCCTTAAACAATGCCCTAAATATCTTTCCTCAACATTTTAGATAGTTTAGTTGCAATTTGTTGAGTTTTAACTTTATTCGCATTTCACAGCCGTTGAATAAGAGTAGAGATTGCCATGTTTAATTAATTGCATGTTTAATTAATTGGTTTATTGAATCTTTTACAACTTTTGCAATTTTTCAGACCCGAGAGACAACAGAACATCGCTGGGAACCAACCTGACAATGATACTCGCGAGAGTGATCCTAGGCCCGTATTTCGCCTGTAACAAACCGAATTGTCTACAACGTAGGGCTATGATCTTATGTTTTCCTGTTTGTTTAGTTAGGATAGGGAGGGGAAGAAATGTGAAGTTGTTTAGTAAGGACATCTGACAAAGGACAGAGAGAGGAAGAAATGTGAAGTTGTTTAGTAAGGACATCTGACAAAGGACAGAGAGAGGAAGAAATGTGAAGTTGTTTAGTAAGAACATCTGACAAAGGACAGAGAGAGGAAGAAATGTGAAGTTGTTTAGTAAGAACATCTGACAAAGGATAGGGAGGGAAAGAAATGTGAAGTTGTTTAGTAAGAACATCTGACAAAGGACAGAGAGAGGAAGAAATGTGAAGTTGTTTAGTGAGAACATCTGACAAAGGACAGAGAGAGGAAGAAATGTGAAGTTGTTTAGTAAGGACATCTGACAAAGGACAGAGAGAGGAAGAAATGTGAAGTTGTTTAGTAAGGACTTCTGACAAAGGATAGGGAGAGGAAGAAATGTGAAACAGTTTAGATGTTGGATTTAAAATATAATAGCTACATAGTACTTTACATTATAACTTAATTTCAAATGAGTTGAGTGCTATCTCGAATGGTAGGCCTACAGGCATGATGTACCTGTCCATCCAACTGTTATGGGTATCTAACTCACGTAAGTGAAATTAAAAATGGTTGGGCATAACGCTGACCACACTATGCCTTCATGTGCCGGGGTCATACGAGCAGGTGAAACTTGTACCATTGACCTCCGTGTTTGAAAGATTAACTTTACTTACACAAATACAAATGAATTTAGAAATATTTAACTTAGAAGAAGCTTCCAATCAACTATTGAACACGCTTAACACTTTTAATACACTACAATTTTTACATATCCCATTAACATTTTAAAAAAATACAATTATGAGCCACCCACTATGTTAGATCTTACCTGACAATATATCTAAAACTTTCCACCTTTACCTGACAATATATCTAAACTTTCCACCTTTACCTGACAATATATCTAAACTTTCCACCTTTACCTGACAATGTATCTAAAACTTTCCACCTTTACCTGACAATATATCTAAACTTTCCACCTTTACCTGACAATGTATCTAAAACTTTCCACCTTTACCTGACAATGTATCTAAAACTTTCCACCTTTACCTGACAATGTATCTAAACTTTCTACCTTTACCTGACAATGTATCTAAAACTTTCCACCTTTACCTGACAATGTATCTAAAACTTTCCACCTTTACCTGCCAATGTATCTAAAACTTTCCACCTTTACCTGACAATGTATCTAAAACTTTCCACCTTTACCTGACAATGTATCTAAAACTTTCCACCTTTACCTGACAAAGTATCTAAAACTTTCCACCTTTATTTGACAATTTATCTAAAACTTTCCACCTTTACCTGGCAATGTATCTAAACTTTCTACCTCCAGCCTTCCCACCATGCGAAAGTTTACCCTACAACGCCACATCTCTTGTGTATGAAGCATCCTGGTCATTATTTCGAGAATTCGTGGTCTACGATGATTCCCAGGCTTTCCCGGCATACGTCATAACATACGTACGTGGAAATCAGCCTGTTACCAAGTGGAGCCTAATGACGTGGACACAGTATGCCTTGTCTTCGTGTGCTGGGACTCTGTTGTATAAATTTTTAAATAAATAACGGAGAGGGAAAATGATTTATATACGTTTCACAGTCAGCATTACATATTTCAACTTTTAAACGTCAACACTTATTAGTAATCATACTAAAATGACCAATATTATAAAAATAATAATAAAATAACATTATTTTAAATAAATGTTTGTTGATTTGTATTTATAAGAGTTAAATAACGTGACAATGTTGATAATGTAGAATGTAGACTTTATTGTAGAGTAGAAAGGACAAGACATGAGACATGACAGTACAATTAAGAAGGAGGAAGTAGCACTGGGTGGAACACACACTGCGAAAGTCTCACTCTAATGTGACACGTCAGGCACTGGAGTCAGAGTTTCTTTCAGTCATCTCTTCGGGGGGGGGGGGGGGGGGGGAAAGCATAGCCCCCACCCCCGAAGAAAGTCTACCCCCGAACGAAATGGAATTTATATAGAAAATATACTTTTGACTGTGTCCGCCCCCCCCCCCCGATTTTTGTTGTCCGCCCCCCCCCCCCCCCCGAAAATTTCAAGTGCACTCCCGGAGAAAAAAGTCTTAAAGAAACGCTGACTAGAGTGGGACCCTCAGAGGACGCCATGACAGACCTAGAGATCTGAAGACAACAGGGATGTTTTGGAAGAGAGCAAAATTAACATCCGGGGACCGGACAAAATGGAATGGTATGGTCGAGGGCCTATGTTCAACAAAAGGACTAAGTCAATTCAACCCAAAGACTTGCCAAACCGCTATGTAAACTTTAACATCAGCAGAGTTTAACCTGGGGCACAAACGCAATGCAATCGAATATTTAAACAACACACGTTAGCTATCTCTGTGTCATATTCAGCTGTTTGGAGTGAAGGTGGCTCATATTTTCAGAGTGCACGTGTAGGGTGAATGTTCACTATACTATGCAAAAGGATGGCGTAATAGTTTGTCAAGTGCACACACACACACACACAATATATATATATATATATATATATATATATATATATATATATATATATATATATATATATGTAAATATTGGTGTGGATTACATAGATCAAGATCTATTTACAATCACAGACAGAAATATCAGAGTTGTATTCTAGCGTCCATCCGTACAAACAAAAATCAGTAAAATCCGAAACTGGCGAAAACAGAGAAGTAATCCTAATGTATTGAGTAATCACTAAGCAATGTGTAGAGGTTACAATCAGAGTCTCTTCAAGGCAGACCCCCCCCCCCCCCCCACCCCACCCGAAGAGAGTCTACCGCCCTCCCCCCCCCCCCCTCCCCGAACGAAATTGAATTTATATAGAAAATATAAATATAATTTTAATAGTCTCCGCCCCCCCCCCCCCCCGAAAATTTTAGTTCTCCCTCTCCGAAAATTCTAGTGCCACCCCCCCCCCCCCTCCAACGGGAGAAAAAAGTCAAAAGTCTGGAAGAATGATTGAAAGTATACAAAATTCTTACGGTAACGCAAAATAATTAAAATCTTAATTAATAAAAAGCATACAATTCCTTTTTTTTTTAAGGCCAAATAGGCGTTTAGCCCATCATCTATACTTGCTACTTTTATTGCCGATTTGAAGGCGGATAGTACTAGCCTGGGATAATCAGGTACAAAGCAAGTCATTGGGGTTACTTCCCTTGTTCTAGGACTTATTTTTGGCTCAGACGACGCACAATCGTGTAATAACAAGTGTTTAGTCAGAACATCGGTTTTCAGGAACCAGAGTATTTTATAACTAAAATTAAATATGTACTTATATATAAATATAGTACATCTGACTATATTATAATGTAGCCGATATGAAAAGGTGCGTTTTCTTCTTGCTATACCCCCCCCCTTCCCCACACACACTCTTAATCTCACACAGTAATAACATTATTAATATTATTTTTGTTAATTATTACTACTACTAAGCTATGCATTTTTATATTGCTGTTCTTAATATTATTGTAAGCGTGTTTTGTAATGTGCTGTTCAGCATTTACTCTTTTTCAATTTTCATAATTGCCATTAAAACAATATTATGCATGTTTGACAATTATTTATTATTTTGATCTGGTAACTTAGCCCTTAGATGAACTTCCGCTACAGGTATTTATATTATTCATTTTTAAGTTCTCCAACAAAGAATTGATCAAAATTTAGAGTAGATCTCTGTATTTTATTCCTTAAAATGTAGGCCTAACTTAATCATTTAAACTCACATAAACTCACTGTTTGATGTTAAAGCTAAATGAATTTAGCAATAAAGTATTAAAGTTATATTACATTCGGTTAAATTAAATGCTTAAGAAATAAAAAGCGCAGAATCGTAGAAAACTGGATCCGAGTTCTGCTGGATTCTAGTCTAGATCTAGATCTAGATCTAAATCTAGATCTAGTATCTAGAAATCTAGACTATAACTAATCTAGATTTAGATATCTAGATATAGATCTAAATCTGCTCGTTATTGACAATATTGATCTGAATCTAGATCTAGTCACTTCTAGAACTAGATCTAGTCTAACTAATCACTGACTAATCAGAAATGACTCTATTTTTCTTGTCATCAGATCTGGAATAGCCTAATCTACTCATTAAACTAAGCCTAATTCTAGATTAATTCTAAGAGTAAGTTAAGAAAATAATAAATTATTAATAAACGTCCAGATTTCAGCAATATAGCGCAAGGTTCAAATTGAAAATCAGTCTTTAACATACCCAGGAAATTTAGTTCAACTTTGTTGTCAACATCGCTGAAAGTATTCAGTACATTAATTTGACAAATGAATCCTGCACTGTATACATCTCTGCATCTAATCCGTATTTCTGCCAAGTTTCACTGTTGTACTAAAACTTGAAAGAGTCTCTATAGACTCAAAGTAACACTTCTCTTTTAAAAAGGTGAAAAAGCCCCCCCACCCCCAAATCCACAAGTCGCTGCGGGCGTCTTAAATCATATTGAAATCAAACTTATACAGTTTAAAAGGTTATTTATTTAAGAACAGAATTATGTATAAAATGTTAGTATAAACACAATAAAATCATGCAAAAAATAGAGTTTAACATGCAGGTAGTTGAGGGAGTAGGGAAAAGCCGATGTTCTCGGCAGCAACCTTGGCTTAGCTACAAAAAATTCCCAAGTCTAGGTCACACGAACTGAGCAAAAAAAAACATAGGCCTACTTAGGCTCATTGTGTATTGACATACTTGTAATAGGCCTAGTACCACACATGCGACATTAGTGTTATGAAACCAGGCCTGAGAGATATAACTTAGATTTCATTTACACATTGACATTAACACTAGGCCTACTTAATGTAAAAATATCAAGTATAGAGGCCGAACTGAAAAATACAAGTGAAAATTTTTGGACGTATAGAAAATTAAGTTTAAATAGGTTAGAAGAGTAACTTACATTTTTACTTTCTCGTATATACGAAGTATAGAGAAAGTATTGTAATCGTGCACAAAAATCATTTGAAATTTTAACAATTTTCACCGTATTACACCTCAGTCCTTCATCACATCCGAAGTATAGAGGACTTATTTTAATCGGGCAAAAATTATCAATCCAGATTTATCAAAATTAAGAGGTTTTATGCGTAATCCAGTCTGAAAAACTGGACTTTGCAATTCTGTCCGTATGTCTGTGTGTGTGTCTGTGTGTGTGTCTGTGTGTGTGTCTGTCCGTGTGTAAACACGATAACTTGAGTACCGTTACAGCTAGGTTGATGAAATTTCATATATAAGTATTTTATCAAAATCGTAGATCCGTATCAACTTTTGAGCGATTTCCGATAACCGGAAGTGGTACTTTTCCTACTTTGAATTTTTTAAAAGCCTATAACTTGAGTACTATTTCAGATAGATAAATGAAATTTCACATGTAAGTAAAAGATCTAATTCTCTACCTTCTGTTAAATTTTGAGTAATTTCCGTTGACTGGAAGTAGTAATTTACGCTACTTCCGATTTCTCAAAAAACTAATGTAAATTTTTAAAGTACTAATAATATTGCACACTATTATACGCGTTTTTATTCGGCGTTTGCTTGGTGCGCAATGTTTTTTTTTATGAGATTATATTCTATTTTTAAAAGTTTAAGTATTTAAAATGGATTAAAAATCATAACTATATCCCCAGTTACCATCCCCTGTTGTTTTATATAAGAATATTCGAGAAAGTTTAGGGGAGATCACTACCGGTTTATTTCATTAAGTAACAAATTTCAAATTGTATTTCTGGCTGTTTTTAACTAGATTTAGGTTGTATTTAAAGTCAACACAGTAGAATCTTCAACACAATAAAATTTATCAATAAGTTAAGCTCCCCATTGATATTAAGTGATACCGAAATACACTTAAGATATGAATATTTATTTAAAAAAAGAAAGAAGGGGCTCTTTCAACATAAATTAAATTTCTCAGTAGTACACTACAGAAAAATCTAAAAAGGATAAGAGATTTGAAATGCATCTCAACTATTTTGATCAATAACAATACAGTTATTCTATGGCTTCCAGCTCTTGATTGCTTGTAAAGTTACATGGTGTCGGGGAACCATACTACCTAAGAGCCTACGATAATGATACCAATGGTGACTGAACTAGACGATGTTGATTAGGCCTCTTCATTCTTATTGGAAATAATTTTTGATGTAAACTCTAGTTTGTTTTTGCTTCAAAGAGACATAAAATATTAAATTTTGCTAGTATCAAATTTTAACAAAATTATATTTTAAATGGATTTATCTGCTATATTCTTGTATAAGATATTAAAACTAACAATATTATTATCTAGATTCTATCATTCTAAGAATATAATTAGGTCTTATGTTTGAACTAGTAGACCTGTTCTAATACTTAATAATTACGGAATAGTAAGTAATAACATATCCAGTCTAATTAAAAATAATTGAAGTAGGCCTATATAGTAGTCTATTAACCTATCTCTGTTTAGTTATTAATTTGTGTATAAGTACTATAAGCTACTAACTAAATAAGTAGAAATTGCCTAGTATATAAGCCTATGCTTGGTGTTAGTAAATCTTCTAAGAATATGATTAGGCCTAATGTTTGAACTTGTAGGTCTGTCGAATTAAAAATAACGAGCTGACCCGCGCCATAAGCATACGCGCAATTTAGTTGTTTTATTTGCTACTTTTCAGTAATTCATAATTTGTGAATTTGACACTACCCCCCCCCCTCCCCCAATGAAAGCAGCCGTCTGTGACGACAGTTTACAGACGACAATAAAAAGATCAAGGAGAACTTGGTTTCAAATTGTTTAAAAGCTACTTATTTTTGAGGGGTCACAGTAAATGCATATCTCCATCAGCACATTTAGCGACAAAAAAATTGGAAGTTATTACAGTACAAACAAAATTCTTTGAAGTCTGCATCAAACTTCATTGTAACTTGAATGCAGTATAATTTTTACAGACATTTTCGCATTTTACCCCACCCATCATGATTTTAAAAATAGACTAAAATAAATAAACAAATAGAAATCTTTGATTGCTTTTCTGACATTATTTCAGAGTGCCACCCCCCTTCATTGGACATGCATTAGTCTTTGTCCTTTTATCTAGTTATTATTTAACCTAAATACTTCTATTGCAAACGTATGTTAGCATCTATGTGCAGTTTTATCTTTATATCTTCAATAACATTAATAACAACATAGAAATATTGATATGTTTTCTGAAAAATGTCCTAAGAAATTTATTGTACAATGACACCCACACCCCTTAACTGGGCTGAATTAATTGTAGTAATGGCAATACACAATAAAAATAAATGAGATACTTTTAAGAACCAAAATTTTTTTTACCTTGCTTATGATAAAATGTTTCTATTTTTGTGCAGTTTTATTGTCATCCCATTCAGAACGGACTATTTAATTGAACACCTGGTACATTATAATCATACATTTTTTTTTAGATTTTCATATACCAGCATTATGGTTTTAAACAAACCCTAAACTCTTATTTTTTTTATTGCAGAGTTATCGGTTATAAGACATTTACCATGTGACACTACCATGTGATTTGTCAACCAGTAGCACAGTTTGTGTAAGTAAATGTTTCAGTCCAATAATTTCAATATATGACATTCATGATTATGCTGTGTATCATCAATATAAGATGGATATATATCACAATTCATTCTGACTCTATTTTAGTTTAAAATTTTTGAAAACTATTCTTAGTTGGTCACTCTAAATCATAATTGACATCACACTCATTAGGGAAACAGGGTATTAGATGTCAGTCTTCTTCATTCTTAATTTTAGTGTTGGATGGGATCCCCTCCAACACTGTGTCAACTGGTTATGTGCCATTTCATGTGGCTGTGAACATATAACATCTTTTATTGACTATATTTTGTCTTGCTGAAAATATTGGTGCTGAAATTGCTTTTTTAAATATTTTTTTTTTGATTATACAGTTTCCCGGGGGATGTGTATTCCAAAAAATTATTTTACCTAATTAAGACTAATAATTTGACCGGCAATAAAAAAACTTACAAAACTTTGTTCACCTTTACCCTCTCCACCATATAGAGCAAATGAAGTAGAGTTCATGTGTTAGCATAAGAAAGGATAGTGCCCTCAGTTTTCTGCCCAGCATACTTCACTTTCCCTCATGTTAGTCAGGTACTACTCAGAAATTAGTGAACTTAGGGGCATCCTACTGGCTGTTTCAGAGAACTGAACTTAAGGCTCTGGTGCTAGAGGTCATATGTTCTACTCTCTGATCATGCCATTACATTCCCTATGAGTGAACTATAATGGAGTAACTTAACCAGATGCTTAAGTTTCATTTTAACAATGCTGCTTTACACTCACTTTCTACCTTCCCCCCCCCCCCCCCCCCAATCAAATGTTCTGAAGATGTGTGTCATATACCATATACTTGTGATTTAACGCTTTAAAAAAGTAACTTTGTAAGGTTAAATTTATGATGGATAATTTAACAGGTGAAAATCACATTGATTGTTTGACTGAATTCAAGCATACAATTTTTTTATTTTTAGGTTAACAAATCTGGATGTCAGAAATGGAAGAAGGGGAGAGTACTGATGTTAAACAGAATTTATTAGCTAGAGAGAAGCCACTTCCAGACACTGAGCCAGAGGTCTCAAACAACAATGCCAGTAAATACCAGTCTCCAGGTACACTGGAACATCGTCCTGAAGACTTGCTGCTTGAGGTGAAGTCTGAGGTACTTTCTGATGATGAACAAGGAAATGAGGTGCGTGACGATTCGGATGAGGTTCATGATCGTTACATCAGACTAGTTCACTCTAAAAATGTTGTTGAGCACGCAGCGAGTGATTTAGCTCACAAGGAACATGAAACTTGCAGCCTGTGCAGTACCGAGCTACCTCAGAGTTTCACTGTCAAGAAGGCAAGAAAAAAGCAGGTCCCCGGCGAAAAAAAGTTCGCCTGCAATATTTGTTGTAAAGAGTTCGCCAGGCGGAATAATTTACTGCAGCACCTCATGGTGCACACGCGGGAGAAAAATTACATCTGCAGTGTGTGTGACAAGGAATTCACGCAGATCAGCAATTTGAAGCGCCACCTGCTTGTTCATTCAGGGGATAAACCTTTTGTTTGCGATATATGCAAGCAGGGGTTCTCTCAGAAGGAGACGCTCAAACGACATGAGGTTGTTCACACGGGGGAAAGACCCTACATATGTGGTATTTGTAACGTAGGTTTCACACAAAGTGGAATTTTAAAGCGTCATCAGCTAGTCCATACAGGAGAGAAGTCGTTCTTTTGCTCGTTGTGTAGTAAACAGTTTTCCAGCAATAATAGTTTAAAGCGTCACCAACTGGTTCATACGGGTGAAAAGCCTTTTATTTGTTATGTTTGCAAGCAGGGGTTTTCTCAGAATGAGACGTTGAAAAGACACTTATTGATCCACTAAAGCATTTCAAGTTTTTATTGTTAAATTTTAGTACAGGATTGTGTTTTTTTTTTTTTTAAATTGTTTTGATGTAATATCAATGTTAGCATCAACCTTTCTGCTGTTCATCAAAAACTTCTGTGTTAATTATATGTCAGTCACTTATTTTTTTCATCTCTTTGATGTTATTTATCCAAACAGTAGTGTTAAGGGGATATGCACAGTTTTTTTTTCTATTTTGTTACAATTTAACATATAAAGCAATTTAAATTGTTTTATCATGTTTAGCAAAGTAAATATTAGACTGGAAAAAGGAGTTTGAAAACAATTACTGTCGTCATGGAATTTTTTGTACATTTAAAAACATTAACTGCTTCTATTTGAGTATATATTAAAACTTTTGTGACAGCATTATTTTCATAGAGCTACTAGTCAGAATCCTACAAGGTCAGAAAGTTTGCACTTTTTTAGTATGCTACGCATATCTCCTTAACAAAGTTGTGTGTGTATTAATGTTGACTTTGTTGTTCAGTTTTAGTTTTTTAAATTATCAGAGCATGTCTTGTGATTTGTCCCCTCATGTATTGGTCTAAATTGACTAATTCTTCATGTTAGTAAACATTTCATTGTAATGTTTCTATTTTAAGTGAATAAGTAGTATAAATTATAATTAAGATCATGATTGAAAATTCGCAGTATAAATTTATTTTATTATGCGACATTAGTTTTCTGCTTGAAAAGAGTTTTACATTTTTATTTTAACAATTTTATTCTAGACTGTTTGATTATTGCAATTTGCACGGTATGACCTACATAAATTTATAACTAATTTAAATTACAACCAAGTCATTTAAAGCTCCAATGGTTCCATGTGCATACAGTATTTTGAAACAATATATATATATAAATATATACAGTATACAAAAGACACCAATGGTTTACACAAACATAGTAGTAAATAGGCCTATATGTAAATGTTTATAATTAGCATCAGATGATGTCTGTGTGAGTGTATGTATCTGTTATAATGATTATTAATTACATAAATTAATTAAAATATGTTTTTGACTTTTTTCTCTTTCACAAGTTCTGTTTGAAGTGGCTTACTAGGTTCTTGATCGACCTACCGACTGACTGACTGTTATAATGACATACAGACAGAATGGATGGATGGATAGAGACATAAAATAGACTGTATAAAATACATAACTTTGTTAAACATATAAAACAACAACTCAACGTCTGTTAGTTTAGTCGTAGCCTATTTGACCGCTCAGAGCCATACCTGTCTGTTTTGTTCGTCTCGTCTAAGTCTAATTTTATAATTATGGCTTGCCTAGCTTTAGCTTCTTCTTCTTTCTTAATTATTAGTGTTAAAAGGATCGAGATTTATCTGCCAGTGGGTTTGAACTCGAGACTTTGTTCGAATTTATCAACCGACTCGACCACGCCTCCAACACAATTAAGCGTTACGTGTCAACTGTTTATGCGCCATTGAGGCCATTGACTCCGATTTCAGCCTGCTTTTCTTTTTGGATTTGCTTCCATAGCCTTTGTCCAACCAAGAACAAACTACAAGGCATCAGTTGTTTTAATTTTGGAGTTGTCACTCCTAGAAGAGTGGCTGTTCCACAGCTAATGAGCCTCATCTGCCCGAGGGTTCGAACTCGAGACTTTTCGGTTTAGCAACCATGAGCTTTACCGACTCGACCACGCCGACCCTTAGCTTTAGCTAAAATAATGTCATTGCAAAAACGAAATATAGTAGTAGTCCCAAGTTTTAAAACTTTCTATTTCTTTTCACCTCAAAGTATCGCTATAACGATACTATCAATAACATTACTCAAGAATCTAACTTAAATTGAATAGCAGGAAAAGTGCGCCAAATCCGATTAGATTTACAGTAATCTAGACTATTCGAGACGCCATACATGTGCCTGATCAGTAAATTGTAACTACTGTAAACCCAATTTATTTAATTTTATAACAATCCAAGCAATCATTTAAATAATCAAGACGAAAACGGCGCTCTTTCAGGACAAGAATGAATAGTAAATCACAATTTACCGACTCTCCGTTTCGCGATTGCCAAATCACTATATTTTGTGACTTTGGTATTCTATAATGTAAACGTATAGCTACCATTAACCAAGCTCTCCGATTAATCGCATATTTTAGTCAAACAGCTAACTACCAAATGTAATAAATTGAATTATAAAAAAGGCCACATATTTTGGCATACAAAAATATACTAAACTCTTTATTATTATTTAGTATAATCATTAGTGTTATCAATTCTGTTATATCGTACGCTATACGTTATGTTGGTCTTTATGAACAGAAGAACCTACCACTGACCAAAAAACCGTAACATGCATAATTGTGTATCAGTATATTGGAAATAAATCTTCTCCCTATATAGCATTTTATGATTTTAAGCAAGCAATTCATAATGTGGAAAGAGATGTCCAACAGTTTTATAAAGATACAAATTGCCATATTATCCATAGCAATGTTAACTATCCCTGGGATTCAGCAGACCTTCATTAAATATCTGGTGTGAAGTTTTTATTCTATAAGTTTCTATTATGGTTTTGAAACATTAAACTATTTTTTATAAGCAACAAAACACATTTCTATAACCAGATTGCACTAAAAGTGCCATCTACTTTACTGTTATAGAAGAATATAAAAGAAAATTTAAAGAGATCACTACCCTTGTATATAAAACGAAAAAAAAAAACCTGCCAATTCTAATAATTGGTGTGCATCTTGTAAAATCTACATTATAAAAAAAAAAAAAAACGAAGAACCCCTTAATTTTTATTTGCACATATCAGGATCTTTTACGCAACCTAAAGATATCATTACCCTGGTATATAAATCGTGAAAACCTGCCAATTGTAATAGTCGGTGTGCAACTTGTAATAATTACATAATAAAAATCCAAAAAGAAAACATAAAGAAGAACCGGTTAATTTTTAATTGCACATATCAGAATCTTTTACGCTACCTAGCCTCTTCTCCATGTTGATAGTTGAGAGCTGGTCTGAGATTTGCGTCCGTTACTCGGTTCATATCTGGTTCTTGTAATCCAGCGTCTATCAAAATGAGTGTATCAGAGCCGAGACTCTAACAATTTAAAGAAAAAAAATTAACACGTATAAAAGTCTTTTTATAAAAAAAAAATTATATTTAAACCTGAAAACATGGTTCTTAGCCTGTGTTCTATCGATCCCCAGTGGCTCAGTGTGTTATTGAATTCCTACTTACTTCATTAATTGTGTCAAAGCCACATATACAGGCGTGAGTTGATCGTGTATTTAGGAGCGCGGCACGAACACAATTTTTATTTCTATATCGTGGCTCAGTATTCTACTGGTGAATGATCTAATGCAATGTTGTGCGATTTATTTGTTAATATTAGAATCCCTTATTACTATGCCGAGCATGTGGATTCGCATGTACAAAGGAATTTGATGAGAGTGAGTGGCCTAACTGAAACTATTTGCAATTGCAAAGTTGAACAAACCTTGTTTAGCACAGGCTAATATATCTCAAAATAGTCTATCTTCTGAAAACAGGCTATATAAAGAATATTTCTTTAATTAAATGCGCAAAAATAAAAATCAACAAAATCTTAACTTTTTAAAAATTCTTTGTTCATTTTTGTTTTCAGAAGATAGACTATTTTGAGATATTTTTTTCATATTGATAACATTAAAAAATCGTTTTAGAATTCTATGGTGATTTGAAAATATATAAGTTTTATCATTTCAAATGAATACTTTTTTGCAATAAATCAAATCCCTATTTTGTGAGTAATCAGTTTAACTACGATTATTATCAAATTATGATTATTTATACACACAGATGTTCGATAGTCTAAATAATGTTTTTTTATATTTTGCGATACTAAAATTCTATAACACGAAATAAGAATTTTATGACGTTCAAATTATAAACGGAAAATACAATTAAAGAAATGACGAATAAAAATTGACTGGAATGGCAATGATGTTCAAATATATTAAACCAAACAACGCATGATACATTTGTAAACAAAAAAGGAAATTATTTGATAAGTTCAGAACATGACGACATATAAACTGAAGAATACACCTTTAGAATACTGCTTATGAAATAAATAATCCGGGACTGATCTCCCCTAAACTTTCTCGAATATTCTTATATAACATTAAGGGCGATGGCAACGCGGGATATAGACTGGATTTTAAATCTATTTTTAATGACTAATACTTTTTAAATATAATAGAATCTTGTAGAAAAAAGAATTGCGCACGCCAAAAAATATATATAGCCTATAATTGTGTGAAATATTATAAGTCTAATATATAAAGCTCAATTCTGTATGTAACACATATGTTTGTCGTGGATCTTCGATGGATTTAAGTGTTAGATAATTAAAGTCCTTATGGTCTAAATTTATGAGTTAAAAAAATAATATTGAAAGTTTTGGGAAATAATTTTCATTTATCAAACTGAAAGTAATAATTTTCGGCATGTTCATTAAACACAAGTTATAAAAAAATATCATCTTTTACAAAAATTCTAATTATGTCTTTATTTAGTCCTATAGCACTATCTTCCCTTTGATAAATTAGGAAAACACAATTACTTCCCTTTATAAAACCATTGCATTAGTGGAAAAGAATTTACTTTTTATTACTTTGTTTTGGTGTTGGGAAAAAAAATAATTACATAATTAGCGGGGATTGTTCAAGTGCAAATGTTGTAGGTATTTTACGGATAAGCTTGGAGTATTATAATTGTTCATTAAATTGAAACGGGCGCGTTCGTTTAAGTGAGTGCAAAAGACTATGAATAAGTTGGGGTACTATAGTCGTTTATTATGCTGAAACAGGCGATTCCGCCCCGGGCTAGACTGTGAGCACTTTGCGTTTATGTTCGCGTTAGTGTTTTCTTTGTGTTTAGGTTGGGTTTGCGTTAGTGGTTGCGTTTTGATTTGGTTCGTTTTTGTTCTTTCTTTTTTCATTTTTGTTTGTGTTTTTTTCTTTGGGTTTGTATTTGTGTTTGTGGTTGGTTTTGCGTTTGGATTTGGTTTGTTTTCGTTTGCTTTTTCGTTTTTTTTCTTTGTGTTGGTATTGGTGTTTGTGGTTGTGGTTGGGTTTGTTGTTAGTTTTTTTGTTTTCGTTTGCTTTTTTGTTTGTTTTTTCTTTGTGTTTGTATTGTTGTTTGTGGTTGTGGTTGGGTTTGTTGTTAGGTTTTTGTTTTCGTTTGTATTTGTAATTGTGTTAGCGTTATGTTTGCGTTTTGTTGTTTTGGTTTTGGTTGGTTGTGGTTTGGATGGGAAATGCCGGATTTATGATGATTACTAAACACACAGGTAATGGTCTTTAACAGAAAGGTTTTAAACAAAAGCCAGAGCAGGGCCAGGTCGGGACGGCTAGTACTTTATAAATTCATTTTCGTTTTTTGAAATTCCAGTCAACGGAAATTACTCAAAATTCGACAGAAGGCAGAAGATTGGATTTTTTTTTTACTTATATGTGAAATTTGATTTACCTATCTGAAACAATACTCAAGTTATAGGCTTTTGAAAAATGGAAAGTAGAATAGGCTCCACTCCCGGTTACCGGAAATCGCTGAAAAGTTTATACAGAACTAAAAATTTGATATAATACATGTAGATACATTTTCATCAACCTAGCTGTAGCGGTACTCAAGTTAGGGTGTGTACAGACATACAGAAATATACACACACACAGACATAAAAAGTTTAGGTAATTAAAAATGGATTTAAAATCATGTCTATATCCCAAGTTGCCATTCCCCCATAGTGTTTTATAACAATATTCGAGAAAGTTTAGGGGAGATCACTCCCGGTTTATTTATTATACTTTATGTATATCAATAAACGCTTGGGTCTCTCCAGAAATCGTTATGATGCATTTAACAACCAACGCTTTACCATAATTAATTACTCGTCTCTTTTTAATGAGTATCGCGAATCGAATTTTAATTATCGGTATTCTAAAAGTTAGCCTGTGTTAGCTAACTTAGCTGTCAGCATTAATTCTAAACGCGACCCACCACCATCTTTGTTAGCCTGTTAGCCTCTTACCAAAGCTTTTGAAATGTATGGATAATAATTTTATATTGTAGAAATTATCCAAATAACTAGAATCTTGGGTCAACAATGTATGAAATCACCAGGACACTATTTCTACAAGAGAATTTTCGGACAAACAGTATGATATATATATATATAT
This sequence comes from Physella acuta, assembly GCF_028476545.2. Lineage (NCBI taxonomy): Eukaryota > Metazoa > Mollusca > Gastropoda > Physidae > Physella > Physella acuta. Next base: position 106,417 of record NW_026732742.1, on the reverse strand, counting down.
ATATATATATATATATATATATATATATATATATATATATATATATATATATATATATATATATATATAAAAAGCAATGTATGTGTATCTGTGTATCTGTGTGTCTGTGTGTCTGTGTGTCTGTGTGTTTGTCCTTTATGCATTACTACACCTCTCATCACATCGCCGTGACACTTTGGGAAGTTGTTGAGAATATTCCTGGGGAGGTTTCTGCGAAAAAAATAATTTCAAATTCGCAGGGGTGGCGCCCCGGCAGGGCGCGATTTGTTTTTCTCTATATACGGTATATAAAAATAAAAGTCTATTTTGGTTTGGCATCGTTCATCCGATAGGCATGAAACTTTGCGGAGTAGATTAGAACACTCTAGGGGAGGGTTCTGTACAAAAATCCTTTTTAATATCGCAAGGGCGGCGCCACGGGAGGGTGCGATTTTTCTCTATATACGGTATATAAAAATAATAAAAGTGAATTACAGTGACACCGTTCATCCGATAGGCATGAAACTTTGGGGAGTTCATTATAAAACTCTAGGAAAGGATTCTGTAAAAAACCATCTTTAATTTCGCAAGGGCGGCGCCACGGGAGGGTGCGATTTTTCTCTATATACGGTATATAAAAATAAAAGTCGATTTTAGTGTGACACCGTTATCCGATAGCCATGAGACTTTGGGGGAGTTAATTAGAACAATTCAAAGAAGGGTTCGGTAAAAAAAAAATCCTTTTTAAAATTCGCAAGGGCGGTGCCACGGGAGGCTGCGATTTTTTCTCTATATACGGTTTATAAATATAAAAGTCTATTTCGATTTCACACCGTTCATCCGTGTACCATGAAACTTTGGGGAGATGTTTAGATCATTCAATAGTAGGGTTCTGCAAAAAAAAAATTGTTTAATATTGCAAAGGCTGCGCCCTCCGGGGGGGGGGGGGGGGGAAGGATTTTACATAAAAAAAATAAAAAAGTTCATGAAACTTTAGGGAGTAGATGAGAATACTCCCGAGAATCCGAGAATTTTTCTGCGAAAAAGAAAACTAACGTTTCTTATGGGCGGCGCCATATAGGGTACAACTTTCGTCAATACACGGTTTGGCGCCCAGAGTTTTAGAGCGACTATGTTGGCACTTAGCATCCGTTAATCGAGCGTCCCGCATTGCGAGAAAGGGGTACTATAATATTCAGCGGTAAAACTACAACACGCTTCTAAAAATAACTTTGTAACGCGAGGAAATCCTTCAGTGTAGTTTCGTTACCTTGCCAAAGATGAAAAAAATAACTTTTTGAATATGAGGAGCCTACTGTAGAGTTTCGTCACTTTGCGAATGATGCAATAAGCATCTACTATTAGACAAGCCAGTCAGAAATTGAGATCGAGCATCTAATAATAGACCATTAGTAACGCTAGCATATTGCATCAGTCACACTGATGTTTAAAACACGTTAAATACTTTTTTACGTGTTAAAGTAAAAAATCCTATTCATTTGTGTCACTTTAGCGAATGACGAAATCTGCATCATTATTAATAGGATGCTATTTGGACGATGGCGCCTGTTAGTTTAAGGAGCCAGGGGTCGTACGCCGCGCCTATGCGGTAGTCTAATCGTGGGGGTGGGGGCCCTGAGAGCGCCCCTGTGCGTCTCTGACACATGGGCGGTCACCGAAGTGTGTTCTAACATTATTTCGGTGAGTGATTAATGTACACTCAATGTTTACATGCGGTAGTGTAGGTAAACCTGTGTCCCGATATTTATGATTTAAGCGCAGGCATTGTTTACATTTAAATAACTCACTTTTAGAAAAGACGGTCACGCGTCTAGAACATATAATTGCTGAAATCCTAATACATTTCGTCAAACGTACTTTTACCCCGCGGCAACGCGCGGGGGACGGGTACGCTAGTATATATATATATATATATATATATATATATATATATATATATATATATATATATATATATATATATATATATATATATAACTACATAAATAAATAAATAAATAAATAAATAAATAAATAAATAAATAAATAAATAAATAAATAAATAAATAAATAAATAAATAAATAAATAAATAAATAAATAAATAAATAAATAAATAAATAAATAAATAAATAAGTAAATAAATAAATAAATAAATAAATAAATAAATAAATATATATATATATATATATATATATATATATATATATATATATATATATATATATATATATACCATATATGTATATGTAATCTTTACATCAGGAATTATGAGGTATCATGTAATGTTGACTATAAATGTTAACCTTTTTTATTGATTAAACAATTAACTGATGAGATTTTATAATAACATACTGACAATTTTTTGATTTATAGTTTTTGTTTCCTATCTTTAAAAAAAAGTAATGTGATAATTGATTTGATATTAAATACTTTTTAATATTCTAATTATTTAAATTTTAAATTAAATCCTTGTTGAAAATTCCTAAACTTTGTTTTTTAAACGTCAGAGAGTTGTTTAAATTCAATTATATATTAATTTAATTAAACGCAGGGCACCCATGAATAAGGCATAAATAACATGTCAGATATTTTAAACTTCACCATGATAACAATGATAAAACATACGTTAGGTTTGGCTTGATCTAGACTGCTTCGATCTGTTTACACCGCAAAAAAAAAACCAACCAATTAGCAACTGTCGAACCGCAGGGACAGAGTATATTATCATATGTAACACAAACTCCAGCCAGTTCGTCTAACAAGGTAGGTGTTGAGCGAATGTGTTCTTGAATAAGTTCCTTAAGGTATCAGTTAATTATTTTCACCTCATGTTTTATAAGCCATCAACACAAATTTTGAAATTAAAGACAATTTTAATTTAAAAAATGCGAATTCGAAAAATAATGTATTTCACATACAAATTTTCTTTATTAAAAGGATGTATATTTTGAAAGTAAATGTAGGAAGTTTATGCTGGTTTCAACGCTGAAAGGCCCATTTAAAACATCTCTCATAAAAAATGGTATATGTTATATACATATAATATATAATATATAAAATATATTTTTATAACTTAATAAACTACCAATGAGCTAATGCAAAGAGGTCTATTGCTCACGTCACAGTGACATGAAGACTTACATTGTTGTGATTCTGGCCATAGCTGGTCAGCTAACGAGGTCTATTACTCACACCACAGCGACATGAAGACTTACATTGTTGTGATTCTGGCCATAGCTGGTCAGCTGGTCGCCGCGGATCCTCAACAGCAACTGGCATTGTCGGCTGCGACCTCTGGCTTCTCCCAGAGACTGTACCAGAAGGTGGCGCTGAACAGAGAAAATGTCGTCTATTCCCCCTACAGGTAACACGTTTCTTGCTATAGGTACGTGTGTCTATGTGTTAGTGTGTGGTTATATGTATCGGTGTTTGTGGATCTATGTGAGTGTCTGTGTTATGTGCGGGCTTGCATAAGAGAGTACCTTGCCTCCCCCCCCCCCGTGCCTGATCTCATAACTCATGGTCTTGTATTCCAGCATCCATTCAGCACTGTCCATGACGTCACTTGGTGCCCGCGGGGAAACTGCCACAGAAATGGCAGAAACTCTTGGGGTCAGCTCTCTTGGTCCTGCCGTCCATACAATCTACAAGGAACTGATAACACAGGTACAGTGGAATTTAGATTTTAACTTATAACACTGGTACAATAGCTTTAGATTTTTAACTTATAACACTGGTACAGTGGAGTTTAGATTTAACTTATAACACTGGTACAGTGGACTTAAGATTTTTGTCCCAAAAAACATGATAGGATTTTCGATTCTGGCAAACGATAATTTGGGAATACTACCTTCTGCTAAACTGCTCTTGGGTAAATGCCGTTAAGTCGTTAAGGCGTCTTACGTAGAATAAATACAATTAATACTTTTCCTTGTATCCCAAACTATATCTTAATACAAGTAGTTTCTATGTATTCATTTGTATTCGATATTCCCCCCCCCCCCCTCTCCAATCCTATAGCTGAACTCTAATACGGATGTTGAGATAAACACGGGAAACGCCATTTTTGTCAACCCAAGGTACACGATCGTGCCCCAATTTATTACCGATGTAAGGGACTATTACTTCGCCAAGGCAGATAACTTTGACTTATCTGCCCCTGGTGGCCCAGAGGAGAAAATCAACGACTACATTTCTCGGGCGACGAAAAACACAATTATGAACACCCTGGAGAAAGGTGAGATACACTAGCTTAGCGAGGGGGGGGGGGGGCGCCGACCTTAGGGGAGCCACAATAGATTGGAAAAACAAATTAAAATATCATTTTAGCTGCATTTTTGTATTATATATGTTACCGAGTCTATTTGCTTGTAGTGCCAAATGTTACTGATTTCACTGCTGACAGAGCCAAATGTTACCGAGTGTATTTACTCGTGCTACCTTTGACCAGCACACAACATCGACCACAATATATTATAGATACTCGGAAATGCAGGTTTACATTGATCTCTTTATTACATGAATCAATAGAAATGCTCCACATAACAATGTACCAATGTTCCATAAGAATACAATGAACCAACTGACCCCCACTGTCTTCACTAGTCCTCACATAACAGAATGCACGTGTCCATAATTCCTATCCTCACATAACACAATACGTCTACCCCGTTCAGTAACCAACTTGATACTGCCTCTCTCTACCAGTCGCCTTCCCATCATCCCCTCGTATACGTAATCATTACCATTTGTTGCATCAGAACTATTAACTGCGCAGCGGCCTGGTGTTCGTTATCAGTCCAGCAACTGTTGCATCAGACTGTAATACGTTCTTACAATAGTATGGTAACTACCCTAGTTACATCTATATATACATTATATGTGTGTGGGGGTGTGGGGGGGGGGTGCAAATCGAAAGTTCGAGTGCGGGGGGGGGGGGGGGGGGGGGTGCAAATCGAAAATTAAAAGGTTGTCCCAAGGGGGCGCCAAATTGACAGTTTGTCCATGGGCACCGGGAAGGGTAGCTACGCCTATGATTCGGTAAATTACCTTTTTTAACAGGTTAGGCCACGCCGCCAGACCCCGGGGTTGGGGGGGGGGGGGGGAGGGGCAGGTTATTTAGGGGGCAAAAAAGTACTTTAACTTTATTAAACAAAACAAAAATAATATAACCCCGTATAATTGTTCCCTCTTTGATTTTGAAAAAATACGTTACAAAAATTTTAACCACGCATATTTCCGACTCAACATGAGTTTGGACATATTTTTGTCTTTTTTTTTTGTCTCCGCACAGTTATTCTATGCAATGGAATAGGTTAAATTAGTAAATTGTAAATTAGAAATAAGATTTATTTAAAATTGAACGGATTAAAGTACACACACAGACACACACACACACACATATATATATATATATATATATATATATATATATATATATATATATATATATATATATATATATATATATATATATATATACATATATAGGGCGGGTAGGGGGGGGGGGGGCTAAAAATGTTTTGCGAGGCAGCCTTTTTTTCCACTTTCACTACTGCTATGACTGCGGTCCGGCATTTTAAAGTCTACGATACTTCATTTTGTTATATTATTTTGTAAATATGTTTTATTAGATCAAGACAATATCACTGGCGTAAGTGATTGTTTTAAAAAGTAAAAAAAAAAATCTACATTCTTATTCCAGGTTTCATCAAACGAAATACAGTTATGCTGCTGGTGAACACACTTTTCTTTAACGGTACCTGGGAGTCTCAGTTCCCCAAATATAACACACGTTCTGAACGCTTCTACAAGCCTGGCGGTCTAGTCACTAAGGTAAACATTTTAAATGTTTGTCTTGGACACATGTTTTTATAAGCATGCTGGGTTATTCAGTGTTGTACGTACATAAGTACTGCATATACACATACACTCTTGAACAAATATTAGTGTGTTAGACATACAGAAACGTACCCACATATACATAAACGCAAATGCAAGCACACATGAAGGCTATACTAGAACATACACAGTTAGAAACTTTTATATACAATATAAGAATTGAGTATAAATTAAATGGGGACGAATTGCGCATAAGTCAAGTGTGTTTGTACAGTCTAAATTTTGTTTGGAAGAATTAAGTCTGAATTGGGTGTAGAAGAGTTTTGTCTAGCTTTACTGTGGAAGAATTTTGCCTAACTTTGCTGTGGTAGAATTGAGTATAAATTTAGTGTGGTAGAATTGAGTCTAAATTTAGTGGATTGAGTCTAAATTCAGTACTGTTTAATTTACTCTGTTTTCACTTGAGCACATGTCTGCTACTTAGGTCGACATGATGGAAGGCAACTTTGAGATCTTCTACAAGGAAGACGCGACAAACAAAGTTGATGTGGCCGAGCTGCCGTTTAAGGGAGAACGATTCAGTCTGTTCATTGTAATACCACACAAGGTGGATGGAATCAATGCTTTAGGTAACTCAATAGAAATAAACCGGCAGTGATCTCCCCTAAACTTTCTCGAACATTCTTATATAACTTGGAATATAGACATGATTTTTAATTACTTAAGCTTTTAAAAATAGAATAGAATCTCATAGAAAAAAGAATTGCGCACCAAGCGAACGCAAAACAAAATGTGCATAATAGTGCGCAATATTATTAGTACTTTATAAATTTACATGCGTTTTTTGAGAAATCGGAAATAGCGTAAATTAGTACTTCCGATAAACGGAAATTACTCAAAATTTGACAGAAGGTAGAGAATTAGATCTTTTACTTACACGTGAAATTTCATTAATCTATCTGAAATGGCACTCCAGTTATAGGCTTTTGAAAAATTCAAAGTAGGAAAAGTACCACTTCCGGTTATTGGAAATCGCTCAAAAGTTTATCAGAATCCATGATTTTGATAAAATACTTATACATGAAATTTTATCAACCTAGCTGTAACGGTAATCAAGTTATCGTGTTTACACACAGACAGACACACAGACATACGGACAAGATTGCAAAATTATGTTTTTCCGTATTAGTGAGGTGTAAAACGTCGAGATTTGTAAAAATCTCGATTTTTTTTCTGCACGATTACAAGACTTTCTCTACACTTCGTATATGCGAGAAAGTAAAAATATGCAAGGAAAATTTTGTCTTGCTCATAGTTTAAATGCTTCTGCCTCGCTTATAAGAAGTATTAAAGATTCAAACTGAAATAAAGCATTGGCAATGGAAGTTATCATAAGCCTCATTGGGTCATCGTTTACAAGGAAAGCAATCAGGGGTGCATACTTATATATATATATATATATATATATATATATATATATATATATATATATATATATATATGTATATATATATATATATATATATATATATATATATATTTAAATATGTGTATGGGTGTGTTTTTAAATATGTATGCTTATTTATAAATAATGAATATGTAGATTTATGTGTATATTTGTGTATACATTATACTATATTATAAGATATATTATATGTAAGCGTACAATATACCAATTGATTGTGTAAAAGTGTGTATCTTATATTGCTGCTGTTCACACATACATTCTCTATTTTCCTACAGAACAACTGCTGGCGACCCCTGGGAAGGTCGATGAACTCTTCACAGGCCTAGAACAAACTTTTATGTCTGTCAGCATTCCTAAATTTACCACAGAGACAGAAGTTGAGCTAAGCGAGACTTTGATAGACCTGGGTATGGTGAAAGCTTTTAATTCAGCGGACTTTTCTGGAATGGTGAAAGGTGGTAAATGTATTTCTGTTTATTAGGAACTTCATTTTCTCATCTAATCAAAGTTTCTTCCAGACTTTTATCTCCAGTAGGGGGGGGGGGGGATAGGAGGGCACTTGAATTTTAGGGCTGATGGGTGGGGGGCGGACTAATTGAGATCATGTATTTATACCCAATGCTTTACATCCTGTAGCTAATGTTGCTATCGACAAAGTGATTCACAAAGCGAAGATCGTTGTCATGGAAACGGGGACCGTCGCTGCCGCAGCTACCGTCGTTGCCCTGAAGGAAAGTGGGACCTCTCTCTTTTTCAAAGCGGACCATCCTTTCCTGTACTTCATCAGAGACAAAGTGACCGGACACATTTTCTTCCAAGGAAAATTCTCCGGCTAGTTAATTAAAAACGATGTTGTATTGAGAAAAATCCTAATAAAAGTTTAACTGAAAGTCAAGCCTCCTAAATTTATTTCTATGTCATTATGATTAGAGTGAAGGACTAAAAAGTGATGATACATATTGCTATAATGCTTTGTTCAGATACAAATTATATCCTACAGCAATGAGGGCTTTATGAGTTTTACCCACATAAAGAAGACTTGAAATATAATTGACAGAGCCTGAGAGCACAGGGAGTTCTTATGTTTGTTTAACTTATTTAATTCATCTAATTTTCTCGTATCAAATTGGATCTTAAACGACGTTAACCTACTTGACAAGTTTGGAATAAATTGGTTGGTAAAACCTCTTTCTTAATATTTGACTTAATACGAATTATCAACCACATGTTATCACGTTTTAGAGAAGATAGGTTTATTACATAGGTTGACATGTGTACTTGTATTATATTAATAGGTTTATTAATCAATACCATATAAGATAATATTTTAAAGAGATAAAATCATAATACACCACCATACATTCAATTTTTATTGTTTTCTACACTTGAAACATTTAAAAAAAGCTGCAAATTTAGAAATCATGGTCAAAGAAATGATACAATTAACAGTCCCGTTCAGATGGTGACAAAGTGAAACAATATAAAAATAGCCTGGCAACTTCGTGGAACTTTAAACTATTCAAAATTCGAAAAACCATATTAAGATTATATTTTTAGAAACGCGTACGATAAAAACACACTTTTTGTTTAATTTTTTTTCTGAAATTGTTCTTTGTGATTTTTATTTTTGTTGAGGAATTGTGCAATTTTATCACTGTTAATAAAGTGCCTAAACATGATTGACAGATAAACAACAGGTACAAGAAAACGTGAAAAAAATGCAATGAATTTTTTATATGATACGACGATATAAAGCTGAAACTATTAGTGGAGAGAAATGTTGTTAACAACATGATACATTATAATTCTGAAATGCATTTAAGAACAGGAAGTAGAATGACAACACACTTGATACGTTTAAGTTTGCAGAGATTATGAACGTTGAAGGGCAAATACACGCTAATAAACGTTCAATGGAAATTAAGGGTACTACGTAATAATAATAAGTTTCAGCTGTAGAATTTATTTGTGCGATAATAACTAAAAAAAAATCAGTATATTAAGACTGGACTGTTAGCATATCAAGAACATAAAAATAAATGTGTCTAAATAGGGCCGTGGTTGATAAAATAACATCAGAAACAGATACAGATCGGTTGATGTGTTCATACCTTTTATGTAGAGATACACCATGACAACCGCGTCGCCGAGCATACCACATTAGTAAGCTATTAAAAGCAGTAGTAATTCCGTTTTATAGAACATAATTAATTTTCTAGAGCATTTTTAATTTTTTACCGCTGCTGGCCTTAATGATAATAATAAACTTATATTAATTGTGTGTTCATCTAATATTTTAACCAATCTGAAATAAACCGGGAGTGATCTCCCCTAAACTTTCTCGAATATTCTTATATAAAACAACAGGGGATGGGAACTCGGGATATAGTTATGATTTTTAATCCATTTTAAATACATAAACTTTTAAAAATAAAATAGAATCTCATAGAAAAAAGTATTGCACACCAAGCGAACGCCGAATAAAGATGTTCATAATGGTGCGCAATATTATTATTAGTACTTAATAAATTTAGATGCGTTTAAGAGAAATCGGAAATAGCGTAAATTAGTACCTCCCGTCAACGGAAATTACTCAAAATTTAACAGAAGGTAGAGAATTAGATCTTTTACTTACATGTGAAATTTCATATATCTATCTGAAATAGTACTCAAGTTATAGGCTTTTGAAAAATTCAAAGTAGAAAAAGTACCACTTCCGGTTATCGGAAATCGCTCAAAAGTTGATACGGATCTACGATTTTGATAAAATACCTATATATGAAACTTCATCAACCTAGCTGTAACGGTACTCAAGTAATCGTGTTTACACACGCACACACAGACACACACACACAGACACACAGACACACGGACAAGATTGCAAAATTATGTTTTTCCGTATCAGTGAGGTGTAAAACGTCGAGATTTGTAAAAATCTCGATTTTTTTTTTGCACGACTACAATACTTTCTCTATACTACTTATATACGAAAAAGTAATAAAAAAAGTAAATTTATTTAGCTCATTCCAAAATATGCATAGGGAAAACATAGTTAAATCAATATATTTCGTTTTAGAATATGAAAAAGCTTATATATTACTAATAATATTACATATACATAGCAATGCATTTTGGTTACAGACAATTTGATTTCTATTTTAAAAGTTAATCTTTATTTAAGTTGTTTAAATTTTCTTGGTTTTCATTTCTAAAGACATAACATTGGTTGGTCAGTATAGTAGCTGTAAGGAAAACAAACAATTTACTTTGATCAATTATTAACAACATATTTAATTAAAATTATGTGATGATCATTAATTATTATAAATTGAGAATACCAAAATTTGAGCATGGAAATAACCATGATTCAATGGAGGTAAATAAATGAAAAATGAATATTCTACAAGAGGCGTAAACATTACAATTCTGGACAAAATGCGAGGAAAAATTATAATAAGACAAAAGCCACTAAAAAATTAATAAAAACAAAAGAACCATTTTCAAAACAAAGTTTTTTTTAAAATTCTCACCTTGCTTTTTTTGCTTGCGTAAATTACAATTGTTAAATATAAAACTATTTTTATGTATATGTATAATATATATATATATATATATATATATATATATATATATATATATATATATATATATATATATGTATATATATATATATATATATATATATATATATATATATATATATATATATATATATATATATATATATATATATATATATATACACATATATCCTAATATCCTAATATGTAAAAGCCCACGTGCGCACTTCTCTCTCTCTCTCTCTCTCTCTCTCTCTCTCTCTCTCTCTCTCTCTCTGTAACATTTCTGAGGCTGTGTTCAGTATGTTCATCAATATACAATATATAGTGAACTTTAAGATACGGACTTTTGTTCAAAATAATATCTTGGATGTTTTAAATTTATAAACACAATTTTATGTAAAGAAAGAAAATAAAAAAAGGCATATTAGAATCTAGAAACACAGTTTTAATTATGCAACCGGAAATGTCTTTATTGTAATGGGAAAAGCGCAAATTACAATGTCAGATGTTTTAACTACGGAAAGAGCACAAAACTAATGGCGTCATATTCCAATTTTAAACTATTTCATTAAGATTTTATTTAGATCTTTGGATCTACTAATCATGACGTTCGCTATGAAATAAATGCAATTTCTCAAACAAATGCAAACTACCATAAAAACATAAATACAATTGAACATCAGTGTTTTTAAAGGAATCATTTACGTCTTTATCAGTGTATTAGTTTAATATGGTGGTGTGATTTAATACTGAATTATGTGTAAAATTTGTTTTTCCTCATACGTATTGATAGCCTATTTTATTTTAAATTTGTTGGATTTTTAGTTATTTAGTTATTTATTTCCTTTGTCACTAATATCGTTGAACATGTAGTAAAGCATTTTGACAGCTAAAATATAACTATCTATGTCTAAGTCTAAGTCTAAGTCTAAGTCTAAGTCTAAGTCTGAGTCTGAGTCTGAGTCTGAGTCTGTGTCCTTGTCTTTGTCCTTGTCCTTGTCCGTATCCGTATCCACGTCCACGTCCACGTCCACGTCCACGTCCACGTCCACGTCCACGTCCACGTCCACGTCTAAGTCCACGTCTATGTCTATGTCTATGTCTATGTCTATGTCTATGTCTATGTCTATGTCTATGTCTATGTCTATGTCTATGTCTATGTCTATGTCTATGTCTATGTCTATGTCTATGTCTATGTCTATGTCTATGTCTATGTCTATGTCTATGTCTATGTCTATGTCTATGTCTATGTCTATGTCTATGTCTATGTCTATGTCTATGTCTATGTCTATGTCTATGTCTATGTCTATGTCTATGTCTATGTCTATGTCTATGTCTATGTCTATGTCTATGTCTATGTCTATGTCTATGTCTATGTCTATGTCTATGTCTATGTCTATGTCTATGTCTATGTCTATGTCTATGTCTATGTCTATGTCTATGTCTATGTCTATGTCTATGTCTATGTCTATGTCTATGTCTATGTCTATGTCTATGTCTATGTCTATGTCTATGTCTATGTCTATGTCTATGTCTATGTCTATGTCTATGTCTATGTCTATGTCTATGTCTATGTCTATGTCTATGTCTATGTCTATGTCTATGTCTATGTCTATGTCTATGTCTATGTCTATGTCTATGTCTATGTCTATGTCTATGTCTATGTCTATGTCTATGTCTATGTCTATGTCTATGTCTATGTCTATGTCTATGTCTCTATATATATATATACATTTATTCATTAGTCACGTAAATAAAAAAATCGACTGAGGCATTAATTTGGTTAATTGCATATGAAAAAATACAAATTAATATATCATAATGAAGTGATACCCCTGCCATTTTGTGAAAAGCCTGTATCATTTTTATTGGAAAAATGACAACTGCAAAAGTTACACACGCCATCAGAACAAGCCTCGCGACTTTTAGATCCTTTATTTTTTTCGCTTTCAACGAAGGTATAGAGTTTTTATTTAAGTTTCGTGACACAATAAATATTTTTAACATAATCATAACTGTACAAAACACCAAAATACTAAGAGGGACATATGTTGTTATTATAAATATATCTAAACTATATTTATATAAAACAAAGTTGAATTCATTTATATTACTAAACACTTTCCTTTCATTGAATGCCATTGCATATTTAACGAAATATAAAACGTAGTTAGTTTCACACAAAATTGAGATCGCAGAATAAATAAAAATGAAAATTAAAGTACATTTAATTTTTCTTGCGGTGAAACGCTTGGATACACTGAAAGGTAGGTAGAAAACAGCAAATCTTTCAACGGTGATCAAAGCAACTTGGTGAAAACTTGCTAGAATGGCAAAACGATTGATTGCAACTGTGATAGTATAGTAATCCAATCTCATACCACTGAACACAGTGTAACAAAACCGGCTGCAGATGATCAAAAACACCAACTGAATGCCAGTGATGGAAAACAACAGGTGGGTGGCGGCAACAGAGGCGATGACGATGTTAACTGAGTCTTTAAGTCCGCGAGATACGACGTCTATTAGTATCAAAATATTACCCATACTTCCCAGAATAATAAAAACACTTGTGAGTACTATAGTTAAGAAATAAAGAACATCATGCGTTATCGGCAAATCAAAAATCCATTTACTCATTTTATCAAATACTGGATTAATTTCCGACCACTTTGAGTTATTTCCCATGTCAAAACTTTCTAGTTTAAGCACAGTTTATTACGAGAATTGTAAAAGTACTTGAAGCTGAAACAGTTATGTTGTATCGAAAAACAGTATATCATAAGTTATTTTACTAAAATTAAATAATAATGTAAGGATGTAATTTGAAACGTAAATATAATGCAACAGTTAACCTTTTAAAATCTATTTCTTATATTTCTCATTTTAAAATGGCAAAACACTAGTGCAGTCTTGACCCTCTAACTTAGCAGTCCTTGGGGCACATAAAATAGAGTTACCAAGTTTCAGTACCTCATTCGTAAAAAGGGATGGAGCAGACAGCATTAAGCACAGCCGCCTTTATTTTCCTTATTGTCAGTCGTAATCCGAACTTCTGAAAAAAA